>NC_138777.1:177077092-177367092 GCF_965119305.1 Pelophylax lessonae | reverse complement strand
GCTCTGAATCCTCCTCTGTTTCCGGTTCCTGCCGCTGCTGCCGATGATCCCCCCTGTAAAGTCACTGGTTGCTAGGACCGCCTGGTGTCTAGCAACCAGTGACCACAGACTCATTGTTCCTCTCACAGCCAGATTAAAAAGTTTAACATGCAGCAGATGGCGAGGCTTGCAAGAGCTGCTCAGTGTGTAAAACTGGCAAGTAATATAACTGCTTGCCGGGAGAAAGCCAGCTGGCAAAACTTTAGTGGTAATGCCGGGGTGTGCAGGACTATCAAACACCAGCCAATGGGATGGGGAATGGGTGGGCCACTTTGTTTCTCTGGCTCAACCCCCTTTCTTGAGCAGACAAGGACTGGACCGTACTAATGACAGCCATGTAAATATCCTTTTTGCATGGGGATTGAACCTCTTACATCTCCTCGGATTTCATGGTATAACGTGATACACATAAAATGTAAAAAAATTTAAATAATAACAAACATGTTTTATTTGCCTGACCTGTGTAGTGGTTTTGCACAGAGCAGCCCCAATCTTCCTCTTCTCGGGTTCCCTGCCAGCACTCCTGGCTTCTCCTCTACTGAGTGCCCCCCATTGCAACTCACTTGCTATGGGGGCACTCGTGCATGCTTGCTCCCGAGCCCCACTCTCTTGGGCTTGCCCCTTCTCCCTCCTCCCTGGCCCTGATTGACAGCATTGGGAGCCAATGCTTCCCGCTGCTGTCTCTGAGCCAATCAGGAGGTAGAGAGCCGGGAGAGTAGCTGCTCCCATGTACATCACTGGATCAAGATTGGGCCCAGGAAATCCGTAGAGGGGGCTGGGGGGGAATTGCGTGCTGAAAGTTTTTCTTTACCTACAGGAAAGCCCACCAGAAAAGCCCCAGGAGGGGTGCAGGCTGCTAGGTTTTAAATATGGTGGTGAGGAAGCAACTGCCGGCTGCCACATGCCCTCTAAAAAGGTGAGCCACCATGGATTGCTCTTTAGAAGGCTAACGCTAGTGTAAAATGATCATTATTCTCTTTCTAGTACTCTTGCATTTGGCAAGGCATTGGCTTTGTGCGATTCCAAAACAAACATTGACCGCAGCGCCTAACCACCTTTTTGAAATATGATTTTAATTGCACTCCCTGGCAGGTCTCACTGGCTGGGATGGTGTTAATAGGGGAAAGGAAAATGGGGGCCAAACCTCCAGGGATGAATCACTTTCTGCTTTTAGCGTGTGTTTTTAATTCTTTTTATCTGTTTGATTTAATAATTGGATAACATATTTTTGTCAGCCTGTTGCTTAGCCGTGTGTTTTATTTTTAACTTCTTTGTCTAATTAGTTCAATTTAATTTGGCCTAAGAACTCTGTTAGAGATGCAAATAATTGTTTTGATGTAATATGAAATTGGTGCTATATTTAGTGCAGTTATTTTGGTTGAGTTCTCACTTCTGTTTCTTTGTTCTAAAAAACAACAGTTTTCTCCAACTTAAATTAGGTGATTTAATGCGATTAAAACCATAAATAGTAGAGCGGTGATTTGTTTACATTTAATAATAATTTACTAGCTTAATAAAGTAGAGAGCTGTGTTTTTAACCTCTTGATCGCTGAAAAGTTTTACCCCCCTTTCTGACCAGGGCCTTTTTTTGCTATTTAGCGTGGCCTATTTTACCTGGTAATTGTGCTGTCATGCAACATTATACCCAACCCAAATGTATCGCATTTCTTTTACACAAATAGAGCTTTCTCGGCTGCGACCACTGATTAGACCCCGTTCACACTGGGGCGATCCGACTTGCCAGGGCGACCTCACAGGTCGCGGCGCGCAGCTCGCACCGCGACCTCGGAGCGGCCGGCACGGACTTCATAACATTGAAGTCAATGCAGGTCGCTCCAGGTCGCCCCAAAGAAGCTCCGGACCCTTTTTCTAAGTCAGAGCGACTTGTGTCGCTCCTATTAGAACGGGTCCACAGCTTCTCTATGGCAGGCGACCTGTCAGGCGACCAGGTCACCTGACAGGTCGCCCCAGTGTGAACGGGGTCAGTGTATTTGGACAGTGGCAGGTGCTGATTTTAGAATACAATGTATTGTAGTGAGTGCGGGAGTGATTCCTCCATAAATCTAATTTGGGTCAATAGAGGAATCTTTTCAGCTCGCTGGCTGAATGAAAAAAAAGACTTAGGCCTCTTTCACATGGAGCGGACGGTATTGCAATCCGCTCCGTTACTTTTTTTTTTTGCGATCCGATTTTGCGTCCTTTCCATTTTTAAACGGAAGAAAAAATAGGGTTCTGTTCCGTTCCAAAAAACGGAACAGAACTGAAAGGACGCAAATCTGATGTCAGCGGATGGTCATCCTCTGACATCCGCAATCCCATTGACATGCATTATGTCCGTATATCACCCGCAAACGGATGGGATGATATACGGACATAGGTTCGGAACGCCCGTGTGAAAGAGGCCTTAGGCTACATTCACACTTGAGCATATCGTTTTCAGGGATTTTTTTTTTTTCAGGCGTTTTTTCTGGCTTTTTTTCAGGCGTTTTTTGCCGATGTTTGGAGGCAGGCATTGACATCTAATAAAAACACTTGTAATCAGCCAAAAAAGAAGCTCATGTACTTTTTTGAGCTTCAGGCGTTTTGCTTCAGGAGACAAAACGCTCATATGTGAACAAGGTCGTTGAAATGAATTTGGGAAAGGGGGGGGGGCATTTATTAATATTCAATTTATTAGGAATAGGTAAGGGTTTTTTTATTATAGGATATTCTGAGGCATAGGGAACTTGACCTTTTGACTCCTAAGCTAAAGCCCCGTACACACGAGTAAAAATTCGGCCGGGAAATTTCGTCCGACGACCGATCTGCCGATTTTCGGCTTGTTAGTATGGTGCTTCTGACAACCGACTCCGACTTTTTCGGCCGAAAAAATCCCGGTGTGCAGGCTATATATTTTTTGTCCTCCGTCAAAACACGTCCGATTTTCGTCTCATTAGTACAGATTTCGATGGGGAAAAATCTTATGAGCAAGACTGGGCATGCTCAGAGAACACAAAGAAAGCAAACCAACACATGACATCACTTCTGAAGTAGAATTCTGTTGTACGGGAAAATTCGTGTGCAGTCCAGAGCACATTCCAACCAACAGACACCACTCTGGACAAAAGACGGACGACCCGGTCGGCAGAAATTCGTTGCGTGTGTACGAGGCTTAAGTCAGCACCTTTTCTGGCTTCAAATTCCCGCTTATTTAGTAGCTAGGTAGTTTTGGGCAGGCTGAATGTACCCAAGTCGATCGATACAACCAGCCTATTTTAGCCACTAGCAGTAATCCCTGTGTTCTCCCAGAGGCGACAGCTTCCCCGGCCCTCCGCAGGGAGATCACAATGGTTCCACTGGAGGGATTCCCCCGTCAACACTGGCTGTGTTGATGGTAGAATCAAGCGATTTTCTTCTGTGGTTGCAGGAAAGAAAATCTCTCCGTCTATGGCCAGCTTAACACGCCTTCAATATTAGGGAGACACAACTCTGGAGAACTGGGCACAGGGGGCACAACAGACAGCAGCATTGTCAGTCTGTGGGGGATGGAAGTGTTAAATGTACTGGCAAATTTAGAACCACTAACCAATTGAAGCCAACCTCCAGCTTACACCTTGTGATCATTTACAGCAAACTGTTTTTTTTTCCTTTTAGGATAAAGGTTTTACATGAATAAATAAAAGCTGATCATTTAGTCACCCCGCCAGTGTTTGTTCTGTGAAAAACAACAGACTTGCTGGCTGACTAAAGGCCCGTACACACGTAGCGATTGTCGGCCGTAAATATTCGGCCACCGACCGATCGGCCAATTGTCGGCTTGTTAGTATGATGCTTCCGACAACCGACTGCGACTTTTCGGCCGAACAGAATCTGGTGTGCAGGCTTAAAAATTTTTGTTGGCCAACACCAGAACGGCCGATTGTTCCTCAGTCAGTATAGAATTCGGCCGACAAACAGCAGATGAGCAAGACTGGGCATGCTCAGAGAAGAAAAAAACACACGGAAAGTTAACCATTTAGCACTTTTCAACCGACAGGACAGCACCGGACAAAAGACGGCCGATCGTTTCGGTACGTGTGTACGGGGCTTTACCAGATGAAAATAGCCTAAAAAAGGAAACGAATGCAGCCATCACATCCAAGAATTGGTAAATTGCAAATAATACCGCTTTAACTCGCATATATAAAGACCTCAGTTCTTACCGGTAAAAACGATCCATGATTTTTGCTGTTTTGGGAACTGATAGGTCCTTTGCAAATTCACTGATTAAGAAAAAAAAAGGTTGATGGAGGAATAGAGGGTTATAACGGTCATTGTCTGTCTGGAAGTCATGTCAGCACATCGTCAGTCTACATGAACCCACAACTAACATACTGACAGACTTCAAAGAAACCTGACATGAAAGAAACATGGAGGTTACCACCGCTGACTTCTTTCTGCAATGGATATCTCAGTGAATGCTGACTCTTTGGCTTCTATACTTCCAGTCACTGACCTGGAACAAGCATGCCGATAAGGACTTCTGACTTTAGAGATCTGTATTTCTGTTTAAGACAGTGACTATGAAGATATTAAAACCAGTGGGTCAACATAACAGCCAGAAAAAGGCCACCCCCGTATTTCGTTTTTTGGCAGGTTAACTTTTGATTGTCTTGTCAACTTTTTGCTGACTTGGGTAGCCTGATCTTTAACAGCTTTTTCAATACCAACTTTTATAAGAAAAGACTTTCTAAACCCAAAAGCAAAAAAGTCGTATAAGGTCCCTTTCACACAAGCTTTCTGATCCGGTCCGCCTGTCAGTTTTTCAGGCGGACCGGATCGGATGCTCCATGCACCTCTATGGAGCAGAAGATGTCAGCGGTGACATCTCCACTGACACCTGCCGCTATCCGATCTGATCCACTATCCGGTCCGTGAAATACAGACAGATGGAAACCCTATTTTCCATCTGTCTGGTGGATCAGAGAAGATCGGATGAAAAGGGACAGGCGGTCTGTATTCATCCGATCTCCCATAGAGGAGAGCGGGGCTCTGACTGGTCTGTCTCTGCAAACTAAGCGGAGACGGAGCTGTCCCCCGCCTGCTCAGCGGGGATCGGAGGATCGATCCCCGCTGAGCAAAACGGAGTCCATCAGGTGTGAAAGGGGCCTTAGGCTGCTTACTAGGCCTTAGATGTGTTGGCTGCATTTGTTTTTCCTTTTTCAGGCTTTCTTTCTTTCTTTTTTTGTCACCTGCTGATCTTGCCAATAAGACACTTCTTGTCTAAGGATAACAATGCTCACTTACTATGCTGATTTTACCCTAGGACAGGACTACAGGACATCCATAAAATAGGGGAAGGTGTTCTGCAGTCTTCCGAGAGATCTGGGAATAATGTAACTGACAGCTGGCCAGAAGAGGCAGAGAGGACAGAAAGTTAAATATTTCCAATTTTTTTTGGCAGGATAGTTCTTTGTGTTTACCAGGATAAAATACCAAAACTCATTCAGGCTACGTTCACATCTTGGCGTTACTATTACAGACGTTTTTATGGGCGTTTTTTCAGGCGTTTTTATGGGCGTTTTTACAGGCGTTTTTACAGGCGTTTTTTGTGCAGGCGTTTTTAGATTGACTAGAGACCAATGGGAAACGCCTGTAATCTGCCCAAAAAGAAGCTCATGTACTTTTTTGAGCGTTGGGCGTTTTGCTCATGGCGTCAAAAAGCTCAGATGTGAACAGGGGCCATTGAAATGAATAGGATTTGTCTTGTTGGGCGTTTTGAGAGCTGATCCTAGAGCAGAAAAACACCCCCAAAACGCCCCAAAACGCCTACATGTGAACGTAGCCTTAATTACTTATTTAACAGACTGTAAGGCCCTGTTCACACCTGAGCGATATTCAGCTTGAAGCTTGTAGCTCTAAAACTCTCAACAAGCCAAATCCCAGTCATTTCAATGGCCCCTGTTCACATCTGAGTGTTCTGTCGCGTGAAGCAAAACGCCTGAAGCTCAAAAAAGTATATGAGCTTCTTTTTGGCAGATTACGAGCGTTATCTGGCCCCATAGACTTCAATAGAAACGCCTGACTTAAGCGTTTTACGAGCTTTTTTCAGCTCAAATAGCAGCTCTTCACCCCTAATTTCCTCTCCTTCTCCTCCACCTAGTGCTTTCTATTGGCTTAACAAAAACGTCTGAAGCTGGAAATCGCTTGTAATACAATTTAAAAACACTTTAAAAAAGCTGCAAAAAAGCTTAAATTCAATACACTCAAGTGTGAATGGAGCCTAAGGAAGCAAATAAGAAGCATTTATTTTTAGGGTGTACATACACTTTATATAGAACACCTATCCATGTCAGCCATCAATAGAAGAAAGTATATCCAAGTGACAGCAAATCTTCAGTAAAGATTACCACTCTACAAACTACCCAGTACAATTGTCTACAACATTGGTGGTGGTCAAATTGAAAATTATAGAGGGTCTCAAGTATGGCTTCTGACGCTTCCAGAGGGTCGCACAATAGCAGCACTTTTGCTTGTGCATTGAGGTGCACTGCTTTGAGTTGGGCAGTTTAAAATGATTTGGCTGTATTGCACCCCAATGTGTGAAAATCTGGGGCCTTTTGCATTTTTTTGCAATGCACACTGAAGAAAAAAGGACTACAATAATAACCCCCAACATGTTAATGGCCACAACAACCCCCCCGCCTCCCCCGCAACATTGGTGTTAGTGGATGCAATAAATCCCCAGCATTGAGGTCAGTGACCACAAAAATAATTTCCAGTATTGGTGTCAGTGACTGGAAAAATAACCCCAGCACTGATGGCAGCGCCCAGCATAACTGCCAGAATTGGAGTCTGTGATCAAAATAATAACCCCCAGCATTGATGTCAGTGGCCACAACAGCCCCCTACCCAATTTTGGTGTTAATGGATGCAATAAATCCCCAGCATTGAGGTCAATGACAACAATAATAATTTCTAATTTTCAGCATTGGTGTCAGGGACTGAAAAAATATCCCTAGCACTGATGGCAGTGCACAGCATAACCCCCAGAATTGGAGTCCCGGTGCTGTGGGTGCTGGCCCCGGCTCGCCACTGCTGCAACAGTAGAAATGAAGAAGAAATCAGGCGCACACCAACAGCTGCTAGGAATATGAATCCTTTATTAACATACGTCAAAGGTACACGGGATACAGAGATAGACGCGTTTCACACTTTCAAAGTGCTTGTTCACAATATTGTTGTTAATGGATGCAATAAATCTCCAGCATTGATGTCAGTGGCCACAACAATCACCCCCCCCCATTTTGGTGCTAATGGATGCAATAAATCAGCATTGATGTCAGTGGTCACAACAACCCCCTCCCCAATTATGGTGTTAATGAATGCAATAAATCCCTAGAATTGAGGTCAGTGACCACAATAATAATTTCCAGCATTGGTGTCAGTGACTGAAAAAAATAACCCCAGCATTATTAGCAGTACCCAGCATAACCCCCAGAATTGGAGTATGTGATCAAAATAATAACCCCCAGCATTGATGTCAGTAGATTCAGTAATAATCCCAACATTGGTATAATTGATTACCATAATAACCCTCAGCATAGGTATCAGTTACAGTACTATTAACACCCTCCCTCAACAACATTGGTAGTTGCTTTGTTGCATTATTGTTAACTCTCCTGCCCTCCTTGGTTGACAAAGCTGCTTTCACTTCACTCCCAAAACCCCCTCCTCCAATCCTCCCCCCCCCCCGCACTGGTGGCATGATCACTAATGCCCCCACATTGGTGGTCAGGGGCATTAAAAATAAATGACTTTCAATGGAAAGGCATTTACAGTTTCATAGTTCCTAATGCATTTGCCTGGAAACCTAAGAAGATTGCCGTGACTCATTAAAGTAGAGTTCCGCCTCCCCCTCCCCCCTCCCCCTCCAAAAATTAAAAGTCAGCAGCTACACATACTGTAGCTGCCGACTTTTAATATTAGGACACTTACCTGTCTTGGAGTCCAGCGATGTTGGCATAGCAGCCGATGTCTCCATCAACTGTCGGGTGCTGCCGCCGCCATTGCTGGTAAGGGAACCCGGCAGTGAAGCCTTGTGGCTTCACGGGCGGGTCCCTACTGCGCATGCACGAAGCGCGCTGCGCAATCCTATTGGCTCGGCGGCAAAGGAGGGAGGAGGGGGCCGAACTTCCGAGGGATGGCGCTGCGGCGCCGTATCCCGGAAGTGGGAAAGGGCACCTGTCAAAAACAGGTACCCGCTCCCCCCTGAAAGGTGCCAAATGTGGCACTGGAGGGGGGGAGGAAACAAAAGAGCGCAAGTTCCACTTTTGGATGGAACTCCGCTTTAACTTTGTTTTTAAAGGTGGCTGCCACCCGTGCTACAGTAGAAGTGGGAGGGGGAAACAATCGGTAGAAGAAATCTTTAGTGGTATCAATGCTTGCTGCAGACAGGTCGGTGTACCCTAAGTGCTTTTAGCCAACAGGCCCATAGATGTTCACATATTTGTGAGCTTCCATGGTAAGACTGTATAATAATATTCTTTAAAGTCTTTAACCATGCACATGTATTAAAATCTGACAATCTACATCAGCACCTCTTGGGATTTAAAGAGAAGGTTTTTACAGTGACTGCATGTAGATGTCAGTATGCGACTTCCAATTACATTTAACCATTTCCATGCTCTATGGTCTTTTTGTAAGAGTGTTTTAACCCTTACCGTAGCACATAGCAAGTAAACAAAAATAAAAAGAACAGCATATTTACAACTGTATGAATGCAGTCTGAATGCATCACACGGCTAATGTGTAAGGTAAAGTCTACTGGCTTGGAAAGATCAGTTTGTAATTGGATAGAAAATTGGTTAAAAGATAGAATTCAGAGAGTAGTGGTTAATGATTCTTACTCTGAATGGTCTAAGTTTATCAGTGGTTTACCCCAAGGTTCAGTGTTGGGACCCTTACTTTTTAATATATTTATAAACGATATAGGGTCTGGGATTAAAACTATAATTTCAGTCTTTGCAGATGACACCAAGCTTTGCAGTGGAATAACTTCTTTACAGGATGTCTCCAATTTACAAGCTGACCTCAGTGTTTCATTGGGAAACTATGTGGCAAATGAGGTTTAATGTTGATAAATGTAAAGTTATGCACTTGGGGGCTAAGAATATGCATGCATCATACATACTAGGGGGAGTAGAATTGGGGGAATCCATAGGCGGAGCAGGATCTGGGTGTTCTTGTAGATCATAAGCTTAATAATAGCATGCAATGCCAAGCTGTGGTTTCCAAAGCAATTAACAGAGGCATGGACTCCAGAGAGAGAGATATAATTTTGCCCCTGTACAAATCATTAGTAAGACCTCGTCTGGAATATGCAGTTCAGTTTTGGGCACCAGTTCTTAAAAAGGATATCGGGGGAACTGGAGAAAGTGCGGAGAAGGGCAACCAAACTAATAAGGGGCATGGAGGACCTCAGCTATGAGAAAAGATTAGAGGAACTGAATTTATTCTCTCTTGAGAAGAGGAGATTAAGGGGATATGATCAACATGTATAAATATATAAGGGGACCATATAGTGAACTTGGTGTTAAGTTGTTCACTTTAAGGTCCAGACAGAGGACAAGGGGGCACGCTTTATGTCTAGAGGAAAACAAATTTCGTCTCCAAATACAGAAAGGTTTCTTCACCATAAGAGCTGTAAAAATGTGGAATAGACTCCCTCCAGAGGTGGTTCTGGCTAGCTCACTAGATTGCTTTAAAAAGGTCTGGATTCTTTCCTAGGTGTACATAATATAAATGGGTATTAAAATTTTTTAGGTAAAGTTGATCCAGGGAATATCCGATTGCCTCTTGGGGGATCAGGAAGGAATTTTTTTCCTTGCTTTAGCAAATTGGATCATGCTTTGCTGGGGTTTATTTTAGCCTTCCTCTGGATCAACAACGGGTATAGGATTGTGTATATGGGATTGTATGGTTAGGTTTTCAATACTGTTTTTTGTTTTTTTTTTTGGTTGAACCCGATGGACTTGTGTCTTTTTTCAACCTGACTTACTATGTAACAGTAATAAATACAGAGGCTTTAAAGTAAGTATATTATAAATAAATGTGTAAGCGGAGGTGAAAACTGATGTCAAATGGATCATTATATCTATAGGCAACTAAATATATATGCAAATCTTTTCTTTTCCTGTAACACTTCATCCCACCCTTTTACACCTTAAAAGAAAAGTATGGGAATATTAAAAAAAAATCATACTCACTTAGATGGCTGCAGCATTGATCCCAGCTGCAGCTGCCCACCGGTGGCTCTACCCTGAGAACAGAGCGATCAAAGACTGCTGATCGATCAGTTCTTCCCTCCCGCTCTCTGCTTTGCTCCTCCAGCACTCACTGGAGCTGGGGCTGTGGAGGGGGCGGAAGTGCCTGGTTTTATTCTCTCAGCAACGTGCTGAGAGGCTGAGCCAGCTGCCTGTCCAGGCATCTGGGTGGATCTTGGTGGTAAACCGGCTGAGTGACGTCAGCCGACTGCAAAGTGTAAGGGAAGTGTAGCCAAAAGCTTTTTAAAGAGTAGGGTCAAATCTCTTTTGGTCATACTTCTGCGATGTATCACAGGAAGTGCACTTAGTTCTGCACTCCTGTGACCTATATTTTCTGAGAGTGGGCTAAAGTCCCCTGTGGGCTGATGTCACAGAGCCGGTCCAGGCTCTGCAGAGATCCCGGTAATAACGTTGGAATATGCCCAGATGCCTGACCGGCAGTGCCACTGAGAGCCTGAGAAACCCCGCTTCACAGTCCACTGCCAAATTAAGCACTGGAGGGGCAGAGCGAAGAGCAGTGACTGACAATCTGTGCTCAGAGCGGACCCAAGGACCGAGCAATCAGTGGCCTTTGATCACTCCGTTTTCGGTGTAGAGCCAGTGGGAGACAGATCAATGCTGCAACTGTCTAGTTGAGTATGTATGTTTTATTTATTTTTTTCCCACACTTCTGTTTTAATGTTTACCTATAGTTCTGTTAATATGATGTACAGGCTCACCTACCAGTACGTAGGCCCTGGAGAATTAAGGGGATATGGGCAAACCTGACCTGTACAAAAAAGTTGCGATACAACTGTTTGAGATCTGGTTTTATCCTATGCTCTGTTGGAGTTCTCTATGTTTTATGACGTGTAACTTTAAGGGAAACTAAAACATTTTTTTTTTTTTTTTTTTTTACAAATTAATGGATTTCGGTATACAGTGTTCATTTTGTAAAAGAAATAATAATATACTGTGCTTCCATGACACTGACTCTAGGCTTTATAGTAAGACAGCTCAGCAAAAATTGCTTACTTATGGACTGTCTCTCTCTAATTGATACTGCACACAGCTGTGTGCTTGGTGCTGGTAGCCAGGGAAAGTCTGGAACTCCCGACAGGCAATGATTGTGTTCTGTTGTAGTGCTAGGCCTCTTTTTTCCCCCTGCAGTCTCTACCATGTCTTTTCCTTAGTCAGCGTCATAAGGCTGGAGTACTTTTTCAGCAGTATAAATATCTGGCCAGTAAGAGAATGTGCTGAAAGCATGTTGTTAAAGTCTGTGGTCATCACGGGACTCAGGCTGACTTGTGTTCTACTACTTTCTACTGATTGATTTGCTTTTTTTTTTTATTACATCTAGATACCATACTTCTCTTTAAATATGTATGTCTCTGAACATAGGTAAATAGGCAGAAAATAGGTTTCAAGGAAGCAACAAACACTTGGACCAAGGGGGGATGCACAAACTACCTTATTCAGTGTTGTGTGCGTAGTACGATCCTAGTTAGGTGCTAGGCAAATGTAGTTCTTTTTGTGCTCTTCTGTAATCAGTGGAGCAGTGGCTAATTGCTTTGGGCTAAATAGGGTCCTACAGCCTGCACACTTGACTGCTTCTCCCTGCTTTCCATAAAACTAAAGAACATATGAGTGGAGCAGACTGAACAAGCAGTCTAAATATTTATGAGGTCCCAGCTAATCCCTGGGGAGGTCTGCCCAGAAGGTGGCTGGAGAGAACATAAATAATTGGGGGCTGGAGCAGTAGGGTTCTTGTTTCAGGAGGAAAGGCATCCAGCCTGGAGGGTTGTTGCCCTCCCAGGTCACTTAGCTGACACGTGCCAAGAACATCAACACAGTCCCAGCAGACACAAAGATAGGGGGTTTCAAAGAAATCTCTGAGGATAAAAAAGAAGGGGTATCTCCCCAAGGAACCAGTCTGGAGAGTCCACTTTGCAAATGTCTGCCTGATGCAGGAGGAATTGTGCTGCTGTGCTGCAGTTAACTCCTTGGTGTATTATTGCTAAGGCTTGCCTGGCCTGGGGCATTGTCTATGGTGCCCCAGTGCCGTTCATTCCCTGAGAAACGATTGAGGGGACTGCTCTAAGAAGTAGCTGCAGAGAGAAAGGTATCCTGTTATTACTATTCAGCATGCTATCCCACTGCTCTTTATCCTACCATATCCAAGTTTCTTAGCAATAAATACAAAAAAGGCACCCCTAGACCAGGGGTCTTGAATTCAAATTGATAGAAGTCCAAACAGTAAAATGTTCTTTTGGCAGTGGTGCAAATCACATGTTTGCACTATAACACATCACAGCCCCCCCCCCATCCCTTTACATCAGAGCCCCCCCTCTTTAGACCAGTATCCCCAGCCCTCCCTTTGCATCACAATCCCCCTTAACATCACAGTTTCCCCCTTTACATCAGTGTCCATAGTTCCCTTTTACATCACCGGTCCCTCTTTAAAGCAGTCCCACAGAGTCCTATGTTCCCCTTTATATCACAGCTCCCCTTTACATTTGAGTGCCCCTTTATGTTGCAGTGCCCTTTACTCCACATTGTCCATTTATAACACTGTGCCCCTTTATGTCACAGTGCCCCTTTAATTCGCAGTGCCCGTTACATACATTGCCCCATTATATCACAGTGCCCCTTACGTACAGCGCCCCTTACATCATACTGCCCCTCCACATCAGAGTGTTTAATATAAGTCTCCCCTGCACTGTCCTGCCTTCGGCATGGTAGAAGCACTTATCAGCTGTGTTAGCGCTCCTGAGTCTCCGCCGCTGTCATTGCCTTCCTTTACAGCAGGGCAGGGGGTGGGAGGAGCTACAGGTTTGGATGGAGGGCGGGAGCTGCCCAACCATGTTAACAAGCGTGGCAGCCCTGGTCCGGACATGACTGTCACTCTGTCTGGGCTTGGACAGTACTCCGCCATTTAGTGATCCCTGCCCTAGACTATAAATTGAGCCAGAGGAGTGAATGCTGCTGTGTGCCTGGCTTCCCCTGCACTGCAGAGAGAGAGGAACCTGGGATAAATCAGCGGCCCTTGCAGAGGTAGTGCTACATGTGTTTTACCTTATGTATGTCAATACCAATAACGTTGTTTCATTTTTGTTTTTTATAGATATTTCGTCGAGCTGATAAGAATGGTGAGTAGAAACAATATATTTTTTACGTTCTTCTGTATGGTATAGCTCTGGAATATTTAACCCTTAAAAAAAAAATCCTGGCTTTTTTGCATCTTTTGAATAATGAAAGCAGTTGAGTGTAATGAATCTCTTTCCGAGAGCCACCTATGGCATGGTACGATGAAACATATAATATAAATTTATAATAATACAGATGTTAAAGTGAGACTGTTTCAGGGACTGAGAAAGGCATCTTGAGGGTAGAAAAAGCCAGCCGGTAATTGAACTAGAAAAAAGTCACAGAAACTGATTGAAGGCAAATAGTTGAATACACAGATAAGTAACATAAATGAGCCATTTTACCTGCTAAAATAATTGTATTTCTGCCTATCCAGTCCTAAGATTTGCACAACCCCATCACTTAGCACAGCCAGACTGATGACATCACTCTCTATGATAGAGTTATATGGAAAGAAAACAATGGCGTCCTCTCTCTATATCTAGGGCAGTGAAAAAACAGTGGGAGACCAACAAGGTCCATCCCTCTGCTCACTCTGAAATGTCATTTGTAGGTTGACTGGTCTTTCGACGTCTTTTTATCCCTGTCTACTCATTTTAATCTTTCAAACTTACAAATACTGTGGTTTCTTTATATCAATTCTAAAATATAAAAATTTACACTCATCATGGCCCTGCAGCATTAACAAAAATGCAATTGTTTGCCTAAAAAAAATCTTTTATAGATTGTAACGATGAACATAAAATATTTGTTTCCTCTGCACTTTCTGGTCACAAGATAACCTGGCCTTTCAGGTGTATCTTAGGAGGTTTTGCGTGAGCTAGTCTTCTACCTTTGATCGGTCCATACTCTAATAAATTGGCTAAGATGATTCTTAAAGGCCTAGGCACCTTGTGATCAGAAAGTGCTAAGGAACTAAATATTTGATATTTGCCTTCAAAATGTAAGATTTATTTAAATAATCTGTAAAACTTTTGGCTATGTTATGGGGCCAAACATGGAACTGTGCATTGTTAACCTGTAGACTTTAGTTCAGGGTCTCTTAACCAGGATTCAATGGAACCCTAGGGTTCCTCCAGAGCAGTGGTCTCCAAACACTGGCCTGGGGGCCAGATTCGACTCTTTGCTTGCTTTTATCTGGCCCTCAGGTAAGTAGAGGCACAATTTCTTCTGATGGCACCAACGATGGGCCCAATCACACCAATGATTGGGTACAATTTCTCCCACTGACACCAACGATAGGCCCAATCACACCAATGATGGGGCACAATTTCTCCCAATGGCACCAATGATGGGGTCCAATGACACTAATGATGGGGCACAATTCCTCCCACTGACTCCAATGAAAGGCACAATTTCTCCCAATGGCCCCAACGATGGGGCCCAATGACACTAATGATGGGGCACAATTCCTCCCACTGACTCCAATGAAAGGCACAATTTCTCCCAATGGCCCCAACGATGGGGCCCAATGACACCAATGATGGGGCACAATTCCTCCCACTGACACCAGTGAGGAGGCACAATTTCTTCCAATGGCACCAATGATGGGACCCAATGATACCAATGATGGGGCACAGTTCCTCCCACTGACACCAAAGATAAGGCACAATTGCTCCCACTGAAACAAATGATGGAGCATTATTTTTTCCCCACTAATGTTGGGACCTTTTCTACCCCCACTGGCCACCACCTGCCCCCCTAAAGTCTAAAGGACAGTAAACTGGCCCTTTGTGTAGAACGTTTGAGCAATCAGCAATTTCTGCCTCGCAGGTAAGTTCCTACTGACACCATTGATGTTTTTAACTTTCTGTAAGGAGCATTCTTCCCACTGACTATCATACTAATGTATCATGAGTTGTAGATATAGTAATTTTTAGCGGGGGTTCCCTGAAATCAGAACATTTGTTTTTAAGGCTTCCTGTGTTGTGAAAGGCTGCTTTAAAGTGATATTAAAGGCTGTTTTTTTTTTCTTTAATAACAAACATCATACTTACCTGATCTGTGAAGTGGATTTGCACAGAGCAGCCTCAATCCTCCTCTTTTCGGGTCCCCCGCCGGCGCTCCTTGCCCCTCCCTCCTGCGGAGTGCACCAATAACAAGAAGCTTGCTATAGGTGCATCCGAGCAAGTTTGCTCCTGAGCCACTGCTCTGTCTGTACAATAAGCTCAATTTACGAAGATTTAGGCCCCTTTCACACTTATGTGACTTGTCCTGTGACTTGGGACTGTAAAGTCGCATGACAAGTCGTACTGCATGATTTCCAATAAGTACTGTTCATATCTGTGCATCTTCAGATCGCAACAACTTCAAAGTAGTCCCTGCACTATTTTGGGTAGATTTTAATGCATTTTGAGGTCTATAGACAGCCATAGGCATTGCTTCAAGTCCAGTCAAAATCACGGCAAAACAATCACGCCAAAATCGCGGTAAAATCGTGTGACTTTTAGGTCCAATAAGTGTGAAAGGGGCCCTAATGTGAAACTAAATTCTAAAAACAGAAAAAAATGGGAGCAGGCAGGCTCTTTACTGCAGAAGAGGCATGCAATGTCTCTTCTGCAATAAAATGAAGGTACCTGCCTGCCCAAAATCTTCTATAGAATGTAAATTAAGTGGCAGTTTAAATTCTGGCACAGTGCCTGTCTGCACATCCTGCACTGGCCAATCAAGATGGCCAAAGAAGTCGGGGAGAAGATGCTGGCTTTGGACCATTGAAGCAGAGGTAAGTATTTTGGGCTTTAGTTCCACTTTAAAGAGGAACTAAAGTTATGAAAATAGAATATTCAGAACAGGCAGGATCTTTATTATGTTCCAGTTTGCGATCTCCTGTAGAATGTACATTGAGCTGTGCAAGCACCTGCTAATCAAGACAGTGAAACACCAGAACCTGGAAGAGGTCGGGGAGAAGATACTGGCACCAGCTAGGCACTGCGGGGGTATAAAATTGTTGGAACTAAGATAAGTATTTTTAAGGCTACTTTCACACAAAAAAATGCTGTAAAAACTTATATGCATTTTTGCTGTGTTTTTACCTGTTTTCTAGTGCGTTTTTCACCTGTGAAAAGAAAAGACACATAACACAAAAAATACACCAAAAACGCAACTACAGGTGCGTTTTTGATGTGCTTTTTCAATGTTTTTGATGGGTTTTCCATTCATTTTAATGGGCCATTGTGTTTTTGGTGCACCAAAAATGCAACTTGCAGGACTTTGAAAAACACAACTGACCCATTACTAACCAGTGATAAGAGTTCCATAGGATTGAATGGTCATGCCTTTTTCTTCCGCTTTTTTTAAGGCAAAAACTGAAGAAAAACTGAAGCAGCCTTATGCTGGCCATACACTAGCCGAAAAATCGTCATTTGGTCTGATCATTCGTTTTTCGTCCAGTTAATAGGCACAAATAGAAAATTGTTTTTAACTTTTCAGAGCCGAAAAATCGAAGGAACAGTTTGGAAAATTCTGCCGAACGAACGATAAATGGAAAGGTTACTGTGTTTCTCGGCGGAACTGTTTGCACTAGGCATATGTGACAAACTGAATGAAAAATGTCCATTGAACGATTTATCGTTCGAAATTTGGTCATTACATGATGGCACGAACGTCTGCTCTCACGGACGATTTTTCGTTTTTACAAAATGAGTTTGAATGATTTTTCGGCTAGTGTATGACCAGCTTAACTTTAGTAACGCTTTAACCGCTTGCCGACTGCCTAACGACGATTTACGTCGGCAGTCAGCCCCTCACAGGCAAGGCGACGTAGGTCTACGTTGCTAGCCTGTGAGGGTCTAGGGAGCGAGCGCGCGCCGCTCGGTCACAGACCCCCCCGGCCGAGTGACCGGCAGACCCGATGTCCGCCGGTCACTCGCGATCGTCGGTTACAGCGGGAGAAAGGCAGGCGGCTAATGTAAACAAAGCCGCCTGTCATTCTTCCCTGTGTAACAGCACAGATCATACGGTTCTGCTATGTAGGACCATAGATCTGTGCTGTTACACACACAGCCACATCCAATCACAGTTAGAAGCACGCCCCTAGGGACACACTTAACCCCTCCCTCTCAAATAAAGTTAACCCCTTCCCTGCCAGTGTCATTTTTACAGTAACAGTGCATATGTATAGCACTGATTACTGCAGTAATGTCACCGGTAACCCCAAAAGTGTCAAAAATGTCAGTCAAGGGTCCGATCTGTCCGCCGCAATGTCGCAGTCCCGCAAAAAAAATTGCAGATCGCCGCAATTACTCGTTAAAAAAAAAAAAAATGACAAAAATCTTTCCCTTTGTTAGTAAACGCAATAACTTTTGGGCAAACCAATCAAAATACGCTTTTTTTTTTTTTTTTTTTTTTACCAAACATAGGTAGCAGAAAACAAATTGGCCTAAAATGTTAAAAAATTTTGATTTTTACATTTTTTTGGGGGGAATTTCATATAAAAAATGTGAAAAATATTGTTATTTTTGCAAAATTGTCGCTATTTTTTTGTTTATAGCGCATGATCAAAAAATCGCACAGGTGATCAAATACCACCAAAAGAAAGCTCTGTTTGTTGGAAAAAAAGGACGTCAATTTCATCTGGGTACAGCGTCGCACGACCGCGCAATTGTCCGTTAAAGTCACGCAATGCCGAATCGCAAAATAGGCCCTGGTCAGGAAGGGGGGAAAATCTTCCGGGGCTTAAGTGGTTAACACGAGGTCATGTATTTTTATTTTATTTCTGCGAGTGTAATTTTTAATTCTTGGACTCAACTGAAAACAACTGTCACTTTTAAAAAAAAAAAAACAGTTTTCTTATCCTGGCTTGTTAGCTTTGTGGATGGCGCCCATTGCATAATGCTGCCTGTCAGATCATCTGTCGACCTGTGATTACAAAATGAAAATCCTATTAAGCCACAACAGCTTTGCCCTTTTAAAAGGCAGCGATTTTCATACTTTCTTACTGTGAGAGTAGTTAGTGGGTTGCTCTGATTGCAGAGAACCCCCGACAGGTTAATTGTGTTTTGAACCCAGCTGCGCTTTGCAGTCTTCTATAATTTTGCATTATGGGTCTTGCATTAATGGAGACCACTAATAATAGAGTTGGCTTAAACCCAGAAACTCCAGGGGTTCATATACCCCATACTGAGCATTCTGTATACCCCCGAATGATACATTCATAAACCTCATGCCTGGCCCTTTCTTCGTATGGATTTTTCTCTTGGCTCCTGATTAGAAATAATTGTATTTTCTTAAAACGCTATTGATTGCTACCTCTAAAGAGGATCCTTGAGAAAATAAAAAGCTTCACCCGTGGTGACAGTCTATAGCATTCGTTTTCTATTATTTGCCAGGTTTTATTAAAGTTTATTTAATGTATTTTGTATTAAGAGCTTTGTGCAGTGCATGGGGAGAATGCATTTCAATAATAAAGTGATTAGTCTGAATATGACAAAGCTTATTTAAAGCAGGCGGAACTTGTGCTGTAACTAATAGTAGCCAGTTACTGACTTCAATTATCTGCACAGGGGGATGTCCCGGGTACAGTTCATTATTACTCCATGTTATTAAAAAGGTTTCTTTATGCCTTTATTTTATGTGCTGCTATCTAGTATATTAAGGGAAAGTTGCATTTTTTTTTTTTTAAACGCATTCGATTTTTTTAATATTTCCAAGGTCGCAATTTTGCAAATCTTTTAACTCTGCGTTTTCTTTCTCTGTACTTAGAAAGCTGATACCAGTATATAATGGGATTTATTACCTCCACAATTCAGTGTACAGAGCAGCTTCTGGTTTGCTTCAGTGCCAGGAGCCATATATTATGGTTTATATGCTCTGCAACACTCGGGACAGCTGCTGGATGGATTGTTTTATACAGTGACCATCATTATGGAGCCATGGAAGGCCTTTTAACCCCCCTGGCGGTCTAATTATGTCAGTATTTTTGAATGTCAAAGCGATACATTGTTTTGCATGGAAATCTGTTTTATATTGTAGGCCTGTAATTCTTAGGAATAAAAGAGTAAAGGTGAATAAAAATGTATAATTCATTTTATTAATACATTTTATTAAATTAATAAATTATTAATAAAAAGTTATTAATAAAAATAAAAGGAATAAAACAGTAAGGGCTCTTTCATACAGTTCGCCTCCATAGGCGGATCCGTGCTGCTCAGCGGGGATCGATCCGCGATCCCCGCTGAGCCGGCGGATGACAGCTCCGTCTCCGCTTGCAGTGCGGAGAGGGAGGTGTCACAGTTCCCGCTGCTCTCTATGGGGAATCGGATGAGAGCGGACCGCCTGTCCGCTCTCATCCGCTCTCATCCGATCCGATCCCCAGGACGGATGGAAAATAGGGTTTCCATCCGTCCAGATTTCACGGACAGGATCGGATGCGGATGGCAGCGGGTGTCAGCGGACATGTCACCGCTGACATCCGCTGCTCCATAGGGCTGAATGGGGCATCCGATCAGATCCGCCTAAAAAACTGACAGGCGGATCTGATCGGACCGCCCGTGTGGAAGCACTAGGGACAAAACTGAGGGGAAATGGTTTGATACAGTAATGTAATTCTAAGAGATTACAATGTATCATGTCATGTTTTGTGTACCGGTTCGCCCCCCCCTGCATTGCGGCGCTTGCAGGGAAGGGAACCAGGAAGACGGATGCTGGTGTTCTGTCAGAATACCGCTACCTATCAGATTCTGCAATCGGAAGTGACGTTCGGAAAGAAAAACGTACTGCTTTCCAACATGGCCGCTATGCATTTCAGTAGCTTTCCTTATGTGACAGAAGCAGCTGCGGACATATTCTTACACCCACAAAGTCTTGAATTTTAGATTTATTTTACCAGTAAACTGACCTTATATACTGAATAACAATATTACATTTCTATTATTGAAAAATAGTAAATATAGCGAATAACCTGCAGATAGAAGGTGGCGACGGCCATCCTGGTACACCCCGCACTGCTGAGCGACAAACTGATTATATAGTGAAATAGACTATTTCACTTGGTGAAATAGTCTATTTCAGTATATAAGGTGAGTTTACTGCTAAAATCAGTCTGAAATTCAAGAGTTGCTTGGGTGTAAGAACTTGTCTGCTGCTGTTTCGTGTTCTGTCACATTAGGAAAGCTATTGGAATGCATAGTGCCCATGCTGGAACACATGGCGCATGCGCAGTAAGTTTTCTCGTCTGAACATCACTTCCGGTTGCAGAATCTGATAGGTAGCGGTATTCCGATAGAAAACCGGCATCGGCTGGAGGACATCGGGGGATGGTAGGGACAAAGTAAGTTTCACTACAGGGTAATCCCGAGTGTGGCTCGGGGTTACCGCTTTTGGTACTGAAAATAAACCCTGAGCCTTCCTCTGGCATAGGATTGTGTATATGGGATTGTATGGTTGCGTTTTCTTTACTGTTTTTTGTTTTTTATTGGTTGAGTCAGATGGACTTGTGTCTTTTTTCAACCTGACCAACTATGTAACTATGTAACACTTGGGATTACCGCCAGGGAGGTTAATGACTGGTACCTATCCCTAATTCGTTGTGTGTTAACGGTGGCTCCCAACGAAAGCCAATAAAGCTGGTGATTTATTAATTTGAGAGGGATTGTATAAGGCGATTCGGCGTCGGTTGAGATCACACTTCTTTGTATACATTATTCATTCAACTGTACGTATGCTAGGGATCGACCAATTGTGGGTCACAAGCTTGCCAATATAACCAATATTGCTTCAAGTGGTTGTACCGGGGTGATGCCTGCAGCTACAGGCATCCCCCCGGAACCGTCTTTTAGAGCCAACGGTCAGTTTTCTTGTAATAACAACCAATGTGGCTAAGCAGCTGGGCTGTTATTACAAGCAATGGGATGGAACGTCCCCCCCCCCCCCTCCCTTCTGCCTCTATGCTTGGTCTCCTGTCCCACCAGAAGGCCCAAGCGACCAGCCGGCAAATCCGCCGGCTAGCCAAAGACCCGAAAAATGCCGGATCTGCTCTGATCGGGTCTCCTATGTAGTAACCTGGAAGTGATGTCATGACATTTCTGGAACCTTAAAGGTGCCAGATTTTAAAAAAAATTACAGTTTTCAAAACAGCCAAACTTGGCGTTTTTAAATGCTTTTACGTGCAGAGGAGGGGTTTGGGGTCTTATAGACCCCTGATCCCTCCATAAAGAGTATCTATCACTGCCTATTACTGTCACTAGGGATGTTTTACATTCCTTGTGACAACAATAAAAGTGATGAAAAAAAATACATCTAAAAGAAGAGTGTAAAAATAAAAACTTTAAATATACAGAATATCAGCACCTAATATCGTCTATCGGCCTGAAAGGTGGCCGGAAAACGGGTATTGGTATCAGCCCTGAAAAACTATATTGGTCGATCCCTGATATGTGCATTGTGATAGCCTGTCAACACTTGTTGTATTAGAGTCCTGTCAGATGTAAAGACCAAAAATATAGCTTTGCTCTTTGGTCCAGTGTGGACCTCTGATTTCTGACTTTGTACCTCCAGCACCTCTCCCACCAAACTATTTGGGTTTTGTATGACCATGTATATTGCTTGCTGTGGTGGAGTTGTTTTTATAATATACACTATATTACCAAAAGTATTGGGACACCTGCCTTTGCACGCACTTGAAATGTAATGGCATCCCAGGATTAGTCCATAGGGTTCAAAATTGAGTTGGCCCACCCTTTACAGCTATAACAGCTTCAGCTGTTCTGGGAAGGCTGTCTACAAGATTTAGGAGTGTGTCTATGGGAATGTTTGACCATTCTTCCAGAAGCGCATTTGTGAGGTCAGACACTGATGTTGGACAAGGAGGCATGGCTTGCAGACTCTGCTCTAATTCATCCCAAAGGTGTTCTATCGAGTTGAGCTCAGGACAGTTAAGTTCCTGCACCCCAAACTTGCTTATCCATGTGTTTATGGACCTTGCTTTTGCACTGGTCCAAATCATTTGGTGGAGGGGGAATGATGGTTTGGGGTTGTTTTTCAGGGGTTGGGCTTGGCCCCTTAGTGCAGGGCGCTGCAGGGGAGAGAAGGGAGCGCCAACGATGCATGGGGGGCCTATGGCCTATGGGTAATATCACTGCTCCTGGGCAATGCTAGCTGTTGTTTAGCACTCTCTCCCCTCCCCTGCAGCCAGCACTGGCTGACACAGGGGAGATCACATAATTGGACTGGAGTGGCATGAAAATAGGTAAGTATAAAGATCTAACACAAGTTAGTCAGAATAGGTGGTAATTAGGAGCAGTATCTGCTCCCTTTTCTGAGTTTTAGAGTGGTGCAGGCTTTGTGCCTGTGCCACTATTTGTTAAACCTCCCTTCCTCTCCATTTATTTTATTTATGGCCCTGCTCATTTGAGCTGAATGTCAAATAGGGAACAGAACATTATAATAACAGTGTCTACACTAAATGACAAGTATCCAATTATATCAGACATTGGCATACTCAGTAGTCAGCTTTCTTTAAGACTGTAACGTTCTTCGCATTTCTTGTTTAGAATTACATCGCTGTCTCTTCTCGGCACACAGAGACCGCAGGAATTCAATCTAAAGCCCAGTTTACCTCTTTGAAAATTCATTCTGCTAAATTGACAGTTAAACATGGTAGGGAAACAAATTAGACTAACGAATATTTACCTGGAGAGCAGGATATTGGCCATAACACTGCAAGAGATTGAACAACATCATGAATAATAGACTAAGCTGTAATAAATAATATGCTGTACAAATACATCAGGTTTACACAGCTTGTTATATGTTGTAATAAGCTTCTAGTAACTTGTTTGGAATGGTGGTTTAGTATGTGATATTTACAAGTGAGCTTGTACAAATTAATAAAAATCTGTAGTGGAAGTAGGGCAATTGTCTGTGCCTGGTACTACTTATTCCAGCCTTTCTCAACCAGGGTTCCATGAAACCCTAGGATTCCTAATAAGGTTGATAGGGGATGAGGTTCTTTGAGCAATGAGCAGTTTCTGCCTCTTTTTAGGCTCTTTTGAGCAATATCTAAGGGGGGTTCTTTAAACTGATCACAAATGTAAGGAACTGGCCATAACGCCAATAATCAGTAAGCTGTAGCCTTGGTTTTTTATTAGCAGGGGTTCCTTGAGACCAGAAAGTTATTTCAAGAATTTTTCCATGTTAAGTAGGTTGAGAAAGACTGATCCCCATTTTTAAATTCAGAGTGGTGGAGTGAAACGCGTTGGGGTGTGGCCTGGTTGGAGTCTAGGCTGAGGTGACCACTAACCATCGATCCATAGGGTTGCATAGATGTGTGCCCACAGGAAGCCTTTCTTACACTTCTTGAGAAAGACTTGCTTATTTTGTTCTTCTTAAAAAATATGGTTGTTTTGAATTGTTGCAGGATGTCAGGTGACCTAATTTGCTCATATACGGACAACCGGCCTAAAAAAGGACCTACAAGTACCTGCTTCTTCTACTCAGGTTGGCACTAAGCTTTGCTCCCTCCTGGTTCAATGACCCACCCCGTCATTCAGCAGTCAGAAGGAGCTTTTACAGAAGATTGAGGATTTGGCTATTGAAAACGTTGGTGGCACTGACTTGAGCAAAAAATCAAAGCTATGTACAGCCTGAGCCTGGGTTTCACGGGCTCCACAAGGACACTTATTGTTGTTTTAAAGGTTCAGTGATGTACTATCATACCTCTTAAAGTAGTTGTAAACCCTTACATGTACCCAGTGAAATGACCAGCCTAAGATGATACACAGAGATGAAACAAATCCTCCAACACAAGTTGTACTTGTTTCTCTGCAGACGTCTGTCTCCTACATTCATTCAAAGTGCAGAATTTACACAGGATCTCTCAGCTCTGAAAAGCAAGGGGTGGGGGGCTGTAGTTACAAAATGTAACCCCCCCCCCCTTTCACACTGCACACAGGAGCAGAGCTGAGGCTGTCAATCACAGGCTGTGCACTCCCCTGTCAACATTGTTTTCTTAAATGTCAGTAAAACTCATCCGAAGTGACTCATACAGATAGCAGAGGAATGGGGCAGCTACACTTGCTACACTACAAGTGCTCTGGAGGATTACAAGTACACACTATAGAGGGATATCCTTTGTTCATATTTCATGTCTGAGATTTACAACCACTTAAAGGTGCCTGCAAATCAGTGTTCTCGCTACCTTAGATACCTTTAAGGCCATGACAAGTTTTATCTGAGAGGCCTTTAATCTATTAAGCCACACACTCATACATTCAACTACTCCTTTGGTCTACTTCTTCAAGTCAAGTCTGACTGAGTGTTGTAACAGCGTAACAGGTTGAGCTCCGCTTTAGGGTGTTTTAATCCAAGTCCATGGAGGTGGCAGCTGCATTACTTTTATTTAGTTTAGACTTATTTTTTTTCTCCCGTTGATCTTGCCAGTAACACACTTCCTTTTCTAGTGTGACAGTGCTTACTTACTGTGCTTTATCTACGGAGAAGCAGCATTGTCACCCGGAGACAACAAGTGTTTTAGGACCACAGAACACCATCACCTCTTTTCTAGAACATAGGGTAGTAGTTAGGGTTGCCACCTCATCCCTTTAATCCAGGACACATATTAATTACACAGGTTCTGCGGCTGATTAAGGTGGTAATTAAATTCACTTGGTGCCTTATCTGCATTATATTAGCCACAGAACCTGTGTAACTAATATGTGTCCTGAATTAAAGGGATGAGGTGGTAACCCTAGTAGTAGTGTTCTCTAGTCAACAGTGCAGCAGAGACAGAAAGTTACTAGCTCACAACATTTTTCTTCAGGATCAATGTTTTTTTTGCACTTATGGAACAGATATAACAATATAGTATATTCATGGACCAAACGGGAGCACAAAGAAAATTCATGTTTAGGGTTTACAGTACATGTAGAGCAGGCATTCTGCATTTGAGATGCAATACAGAGGATATTCCAACATCACTAGGAACTGCTTTCCAGGATCACCAGATTACCAAAAAAAATGGAGTGTTGTGTACTGGTGCGCTACAGCAGTGTCTAGATCAGTGGTCCCCAAACTGCGGCCCAGTTGCCCTTTGCGTGACTATGTGGCCCTTTGGGAACTGTTCCTCCCACTGATACAGATCACTATTCCTCCAAGTGACATCAACAATGGGCAGAAATCCTGCCACTGACACCAAGGATGGGGCACTATTCCTTCCTTGATACCAACAATTGGGGAAATACTCTCTCCCCTGATTGATAGCTTCAATAGGGCACTCTTTCCTCCCACTAATATTAAGGATGGGGTATTGTTTACTCCCATTGACACCAGGGTGTTTTCTACTCACGCTGACCACAGTCCGGCCCCCCAAAGTCTGAAGGACAGTAAACAGGCCCTTTTGTTTAGAAAGTTTGGAGACCCCTGGGTCAGATGAAATACTGAACTAGGCAGGTAGGGTAGGCCATGCTCCTTAATTCATATCCAAGTTTGCTCCTGAATTCAAACCAACATTTAATTTTCACTTTTGACTGTATCTTTACCTGGGAAAATATGCGGTTCATAAAAACCAAGAAGAATCAGAAAGTAAAGCAGAATTGAAACCAGCTTAGCACAAAGAGCTTTTGAGTAAGGTTATCTTTACCCTTGGATTCCTTTTGGAGATCACTAGCTTTGAAGTGTTTCAGGTGATCACAGTTCCCGTTTTGTACCTGTCAGTGTTTGAAAATACACAATTGTTCGTGTTCATGTCAGTTGAAGAATTCTGAAGCAGATAACTTAAGCAGGATTATATTTCCAACAAAGCACTTGTGTCGTTGGCTCTGACTAAAGCCCCGTAGGGTGGAAATGCATCGGTGGGTGCTATTTTATGGGATTTTTGTTTGAATTAAAGTAACATTTGTGTGCTGCTCTTCTACTAAAAACTTGTGTCATTATACCTAGGGCATAGGAGGCAACATCAAACCCTAAAGTATAACTAAAGGCAAAACTTTTTTAAACTTTTGGATAGAGTGGAGAGGAATTAGAATACCTGCCAGGGGTTTTTTTTTTTTTGCCATTTGTGCCCCCGTTGGGAGGATTCACACACTTTATCTTATTTACCATTATAAAAAAAAGTGAATGAAAACTCCAGAGTTTGGGTTGTCACCAGAACATGCACAGTGGGGAAATCTTCCAATCCAATATGGACACCAATTCTGATGACAACCAGGGATTTTCCATTCAATTCCTGTGTTGGGTATGGGACAGGAAATGAGGGTAAATATCACCAATAGGACAAAGATGGGAAAAGAAAAACCTCACAGGGGCTAGAACCCTACCATAAGCTGGCCATACAACATTAGATTTCCAAAAAAAACATTAGAATGAAAATCTGTAAGAACATTTGTAATTGAAACTTCTCATACATTTGAAGATATAACAGATATAATTCGAAAGTACTTCAAAATTGTATTTACTTTAAACATTCAATTTTAGAACAAATGGACTTTCCCAAACAAAAACCCCCTACAATGTTAGAAATTTGTTTCAGAAAAATTTTCAATCCGGCTCCTTAGAATTTTCTTGTCACTGACGTCAAAAACAAACGTCATTCTAACCTCATTATTGATTAAAAAATCATGAAATTAAACATCTAAAATTAAAAAAAAGCTTTGCCTTTAGGTTTACTTTAAAGAAGAAAGCTCAGGAGCAATGAAAAAAACAAAGGCCAGCTCTATTTATTATTGTTAAAATACCTGAACTTTTAAATCCTGAACGATTATGTAGTAAAACCTTTTTCTCTTTTATTACTGCCTGGCCGCTCCCTCCCTGTCTAAAGCCCAATTTGTGGGTGTTCCTATCGCTGCTGACAGTTCCTTGCAGGTGTTGCACTGGGAAACCAGTGCTGACATGTCACCTCACCCTTCATTCCTATTGTGGCGCTCAGACTAAGCTCGTTTGCTTATTTCTCATCTGCTGTCACACGCACCCCCATGAGCTGTGATGGCATTGGTCTTGGGCAAGCATTTCCAAAACCATTGCAGTTAGTCAGCTCTCATCAATTTTGTCTCTGCGTACATAATGTGCACGTGTTGTTTTTTTAACATTTTCTTTTTTTAATTCTGTCTGGGTATCACTGTAAACTTTAAATCCAGCACCAGATCTAGAAAGGAATGACTCCTGACTGATAGACCTTATGACCCATAGAAACCTGCCTCTTGGTATGGTTATTAAGAACAACTGGAAACATCCAGAAAAGTAATTCAATTCGCTGCTGGCATTATGCAAAGAACAAACATTATGCAGATAACAAAGGACAATGTCATTATGTGAATAACAAAAGATAAACTCAAAATATTAAAAGTGTATATATGGGCAAAATAGTGCACTTTATATTCAGTACATCTGCACAGTCTGCAAGTATGGAAAAAAATATCTGTTGATCCTGCCAGAGGGGGAAGTCTTCTGTAAGTCCAGCATAAATGGGCAGGGCTGACAACACTGCTTGACATTTCACTGCCACACAGACACTGTGTTGTCAGGTTAAACACAAAGAAAGCAACACATTTTATTTATTTTTTATCAGGGTATATTTTGTACATTGCAGCATTTTAAAAAAAAAAAAATCAGACTATTTTTTTTTTTTGCTTAACCACTTAAGCCCCGGAAGATTTTACCCCCATTCCGACCAGGGGGTATTTTGCGATTCGGCGCTGCGTGACTTTAACGGACTATTGCGTGGCCATGCAACGCTGTACCTAAACAAATTTGACGTCCTTTTTTCCCTACAAACAGAGCTTTCTTTTGGTGGTATTTGATCACCTGTGCGATTTTTTGATCATGCGCTATAAACAAAAAAAGAGCGAACATTTTGCAAAAAACAATATTTTTCACATTTTTTTATATGAAATCCCCCCCCCCCCCAAAAAAAAATGTAAAAATCAAAAATTTTTTAACATTTTTGGCCAATTTGTTTTCTGCTACCTATGCTTGGTAAAAAAAATCACAATAAGCGTATTTTGATTTGTTTGCGCAAAAGTTATTGCGTTTACTAACTAAGGGAAAGATTTTTGTCATTTTTGTTGTTTTGTTTTTTTTTTTAACGAGTAATGGCGGCGATCTGCGATTTTTTTTGCGGGACTGCGGCATTGCGGCGGACAGATCGGACCCTTGACTGACATTTTTGACACTTTTGGGGGTACCAGTGACATTACTACAGTAATCAGTGCTATAAATATGCACTGTTACTGTAAAAATGACACTGGCAGGGAAGGGGTTAACTTTATTGGGGAAGGAGGGGTTAAGTATGTCCCTAGGGGCGTGTTTCTAACTGTCATTTGACATGGCTACTGGTGTAAGAACAGAGATCAACGGTCCTACATAGTAGAACCGTTTGATCTCCATTTTTACGTAGGGGAGAATGACAGGCGGCTTTGTTTACATTAGCCGCCTGCCTTTCTACCTTCACGGCGCACGATCGCGAGTGACCGGCGGACATCGGGTCCGCCGGTCACACGCACTGACTTCTTAGGGAACGAGCCGGGGCGGACGCGTGCCTGCTATTGGCTCACAAGCCAGTGACAGGCTAGTGACCTACCCATACGTCACTTTGCCTGGCCGGGGCTGACCGCCACAGTATATGTACTTGCGGCGGTCGGCAACCGGTTAAACATATGTTTGGCAAGTAGGTTAAAATGCATGTATTCTTTGCATTAAGGTAAAAAAACTTTCTGCGTTGAACGCCATCTCCCCCCCCCCCATTCTTACCTGAGCCCCCTCTGATCCAGCAATGTTTACAATAGCCTCGGCTGTATGGGGATTCTTCCTCCTCATTGGCTGAGACAGCAGCGGGAGCCCAGTGGCTCCCACAGCTGTCAATCACAGCCAGTGGGCCAATGAGGCGAAAGCAGGGGGGGTCGGCAGACTGCAGCTCTATGTGTCTTATGGACGCATAGAGCAGCAGCTCAGGAGTGAGCAGGCAGCGGTGACCCCCGGGCAAGTGACTTTCTCTGGGGGCACTGCTCGAGGGGGATGGGGGGATGAGCCTGGAGCGCCAACTGGGGACTCAAAGAGGATCAGAGCTGCTCTGTGCAAAAAAACACTGCACAGAGCAGGTAAGTATGACATGTTTGTTATTTAAAAAGAAACCAAAAAAACAAAGCTTTAATATCACTTGTCGATTATGTGGCACCTTACTGGCAGAACAGAACTACAATTCCTGTGCTGATGAGGTCTATTAGGTCAGAGCAGTATTGTTCTGGTTCAGGTTAGGCCTTGTGATCCTTTTAAAACTTGGATAATCAGGCAAACAAGCTGGCCTTTTGAGACCAACCAAATTTCAATCCATGTGCTGACATTAGCAGCCTTTGATCACTGTTTTCTGACAGTGGAGGAGTCCCGCTGTCAGAATACAATAGCACAGGATGATTCCTCCATTCACCTCACTGGTGTGGATGAGGGAACCAGTATGTGTTACGTTTTTTTTCAATCAGCCTATTGGCTGATCGGAAAAAAAAATTGACCCTTCTGTGGCCAGGTTTAATAAAAGTTTGCCTATAAAAATGGCTTCTACTCAGAAGTTCTTTCTAATTTTGAAAAGGTCTTGAAAAGCCCAACTCAACAAAAACATTTTTTTTTTTTAAGTTTTTGATAAAGTGGGTAAGATGCAAAACTTTTGTCTTTTTTATTGTTGCCTATATCCTTGTTATGGGGATTACCATTCACTTCCTTTCCCAGGTACACTAGGACAAGAAATGAGAGGGTGAGGGTATCAGTGGTACAGGAAACTCATAGTGTAATAATACACTGAAAAATGTTCAGTGGTTCCCACTGCTAAATAAATGTGCAGTTGTTGCCATCTCCATACTCTCGACCTTCAACTGGGGCAGGAAGTGGGGTTCTATGTCTGCACTGGGGACTCAAAGTTTAGGCTTGGGTTGGTCTTTTGTTGTTGGTAATATTCTTTCACTCGAATTGTATTTTTTTTTAGAAATGACAAGAAAAAATAGACTGTTACATACCCAAAAATTGTACAAAGTTATGAACAGGTACATAAGGAGTTTCTCTCTGCAGATATGTATCATTTAATAATAATATAGGGTTGAAGGATACTGTAATTGGTCCTTAGGTGATCCATTGTTAGATCCCTGCCTGGAGATGCGATGCCATAGTTGGTAATATTCAGATGATGGCAAACCTTGGCACCCCAGATGTTTTGGAATTACAGTTCCCATGATGTTCATGCACTCTGCAGTGTAGTTAAGCATCATGGGAAATATAGTTCCAAAACATCTGGGGTGCCAAGGTTCACCATCTCTTATTCAAGACAAAAGGTTGGGGACCATATCATTCCGTGCGCAGCTCCCTAATTGCCTTGAGTATGAGCAGATGGGAGGAAATTACCAGAGTGGGGTTCCATAGGAAAGCATTGTGCACAAGGTCCCCTAAATGCCGGGCCACCAAATCTAAATTTTTGGATGGAAATCCTTACCACCACCTCTGTTTTTTTTGTTACAAAACTTTCCTTGTATACTATATTTTGGCGCTTTTCCACTGCATGGAACCGAACGGTTCGGCTCGCTTTTGTGCTTTTCCACTGCTGGTACCGCATGGTACGGTGTAGGAACGGTTCGGTACGGTACGGCGGCGCTTTTCCACTGCATGGAACCGAACGGTTCGGCTCGCTTTTGTGCTTTTCCACTGCTGGTACCACATGGTACATCGTAGGAACGGCTCGGTACGGTACAGCGGCGCTTTTCCACTGCATGGAACCGAATGGTACGGCTATCTAAAACAGTACTACCTCGATTGTGGTTCCAAGAGGTACCATACCCGGTACCATATCCCACAATCCTTTGCATGCAGTCACTACTAGCCACTGATTGGTCAGAGAATCGTTGTTATCCCACCCACTTAACTTTAGTATTACTTTAGTGGAAAAGCAAACCATACCAAACCTTACTGAACCGTTCCAACACCGTACCATGCGGTACCAGCAGTGGAAAAGCAAACCGGACCAAGCAGGGCCGAGTAGAGCCGAGCCTGTACTTGCAGTGGAAAAGTGCCATTTGTCACTCCGCGTTTCTGCTAAATATTAATTTCCTTTATAACCCTAGACTAATGTTTTTTTGTGTTCTGTGCATTCTTCGGCAGACTTCTATACATCCATGAATGATTCAGCTCCTGTGTTATTTGGGGTAAATCCATGCAAACACCGACATCTTGCTAATAAATGGCGTAATTGGCACCACGATAGTCTGTCTGTTCTTCTTATGGATATCTCTATAGGCTTACATAATTACTTCACACAGAGATTGTTTGGCTTTGAGCTAAAGATGTATAGACACCCACACATGACCCTGAGGATGTACTCAGAAATACACATTCATAACTACATATGGGTTCCTCTACAATGCTCTTGTACTGTACAGGCAGTTAAGTATCTAGAGATTTAGCTGGGGATCTCCATGTTGAATTTACTGAAAGCTAAACTTTTTCAAGCCACAAAATACATTGATGAAATGCATATATAAGAGCGGTTTACCTGCAAAAGTATTTGTTTCTATCTATTCAGTCCCATGATTTACACTGCTCTGCCACACAGCACAATTACAAACCAAAAAAAAAAAAAAAAAAAAGGACGAAGATATGAACACGTACAGAAGGAGTTTCTCTCCGCAGATTTGTAACATTTAACAAATATATAGGGATGAAGGACCATTGGTTCCAAACAACATTATACCTATAGATGATCAATAGTCAAAGCCCTGCCTGGAGATGCGGCCATTGTTGGTAATATTCAGATGATGGTGAACCTTGGCACCCCAGATGTTTTGTAACTACATTTCCCATGATGCTCATGCACTCTGCAGTGTAGTTTAGCATCATGGGAAATGTAGTTCCCAAACATTTGAAGTGCCAAAGTTTGCCATCACTGATTCTAGAAGAAAGGGGTTGGGGACTGTATCATTCCTTTGGGCAGTTCCTAATTGGCCCTGAGCAGGAGGAGATAGCAGGAAATCACCAGAGTGTGGTTCCATTCATAACTACATACGGGTTCCTCTACAATGCCCTTGTACTGTACAGGCAGTTAAGTATCTAGAGATTTAGCTAGGGGTTTTCATGTTGAATTTACTGAAAGCTAAACTTTTTCAAACCACAAAATACACTGATGAAATACATATATAAGAGCTGTTTACCTGCAAAGGTATTTTTTTCTATCTATGCAGTCCTAGGATTTATGTAACATATGTAACTGAGACGAGCAGCACACAGATAAGCTATCTCTCTGTCACCCTGATCTCTCCTCTTATCAGCATGTTCCTTTGCCTTCCTCACACCTGATTGGCTACTTGTAGTGCTTCTCTCTCATCTTCTGTGAGCTCTGTTGTACAGAGACTACAAAAGGGTGATACCAGGTCAAATTCACTGTAAATGAAGAATTATCATATACTTACCTTTCCAGCGGCCCGTGGGTTGGTAGGCCTTTTCTTAATGTGTACAATACTTTCTGCCCCCCTGCTTGCTCTGTGTATAGTCCAGGGCTGAACAGCTGCAGCAGATGGGGAGCAACAAAGTGGCGGCTTTTTAACACACTGGCAACCAGAAAGGTAAGTACATTTACTCTTCTTATACAGGTTTCCTTGTGTTTGGAAGGGACCCTTTGGTGGTAGGGTCAGCTTTAATGATGCATTAACGATTACAGGTCGCACAAATAAAAAACATCATAAACATCATCAAAGTTAAAAGGGAATGCGTATCACGTCCAGTCCTTCTGCCCCTCTGCCACTCAAATCAAAGAGCTCAAAGGGGTGAGCTTCCATCTGCAGATGATGTAAGTTGAAGGCCAACTTCATCTTTTGCACCATGATACATGTTATACTCATATTTAGGATGTAACGTGGTACAAATGGCACCTCACCCTTAAACCACACCTCCCCCTATCATAGAATCTGGGGGGTTTTCTCCCCTCATAGCCGTTCTCACTTTTGAAATCCTATGCTAAGTGTATAACCAGCTTTACTCTTAGCCCCTCACTGTGAAAGGCCTGGATTCTTTCCTGGGTGTGCATAATATAACTAAGTACATAAGTAAGTACATTTACTCTTCTTATACAGGTTTCCTTGTGTTTGGAAGGGACCCTTTGGTGGTAGGGTCAGCTTTAATGATGCATTAACGATTACAGGTCGCACAAATAAACAACATAAACATCATCAAAGTTAAAAGGGAATGCGTAGTGCGTCCAGTCCTTCTGCCCCACTGCCACTCAAATCAAAGAGCTCAAAGGGGTGAGCTTCCATCTGCAGATGATGTAAGTTGAAGGCTAACTTCTTCTTTTGCACCATGATGCATGTTATACTCATATTTAGGATGTATCGTGGTGCAAATGGCCCCTCGCCCTTAAACCACAACTCCCCCTATCATAGAATCTGGGGGTTCTTTCCCCTCATAGCCGTTCTCACTTTTGAAATCCTATACTAAGTGTATAACCAGCTTTACTCTTAGCCCCTCACTGTGAAAGGCCTGGATTCTTTCCTTGGTGTACATAATATAACTGGGTACTAATATTTATAGGTAAAGTTGATCCACGGAATATCAGATTGCCTCTCGGGGGATCAGGAAGGAATTTCTTTTCCCCTGCTGTAGCAAATTGGATCATGCTTTGCTGGGGTTTTTTCCACCTTCCTCTGGATCAACTGCGGGTATAGGATTGTGTATATGGGATTGTATGGTTGGGTTTTCATTACTGTTTTTTGTTTTTTATTGGTTGAGCCAGATGGACTTGTGTCTTTTTTCAACCTGACTAACTATGTAACTATGAAAGGCAGGTTTACCAGCCAATAGCAAGGTGCTGGAGGAGATGTGTGTTTGTGTACAGTACATGCATATGTATATACACTCACCGGCCACTTTATTAGGCACACCTTGCTCATACTGGGTTGGACCCCTTTTTGCTTTCAGAACTGCCTTAATTGGAAACATATTGTCCACATATGTCCATACTGACATGATAGCATCACGCAGTTGCTGCAGATTTGTCGGCTGCACATCCATGTTGCGAATCCCCCGTTTCACCACATCCCACAGGTGCTTTATTGGATTGAGATCTGGTGACTATGAAGGTCAATGGAGTACAGTGAACTCATTGTCATGTTCAAGAAACCAGTGGTGAGATGATTGGAGCTTTGTGACATGGTGCATTATCATGCTGGAAGAAGCCATCAGAATATGGGTACACTGTAGTCATAAATGGATGGACATGCTTAGCAACAATACTCAGGTAGGCGGTGGTGTTTTAACGTTGCTCAATTGGTACTAAGTGGCCCAAATTGTTCCCAAGAAAATATCCCCCACACCATTACACCACCACCAGCCTGAACAGTTGATACAAGGCAGGATGGATCCATGCTTTCATGTTGTTTACCCCATATTCTGACCCTACCATCTGAATGTCGCAGCTGAAATTGAGACTCATCGGACCAGGCAATATTTTCCAATCTTCTATTGTCTGGTACCAACAACCATGCTACGTTTAAAGTCACTTGAATCCCCTTTCTTCCCTATTTTGATTCTTGGTTTGAGCTCCACGTCTTGATGCCTAAATGCATTGAGTTCCTGCCATGTGATTGGCTGATTAGCAATTTTGTGTAATCAAGCAATTGAACGGGTGTACCTTTTATAATTTGGCCGGTGAGTGTATATACAGTACATGGCATGCACACACACACACATATGTAAATATAAAACTTGTATGAAAAATAAGAGGGTGTGGGGTTAAACCTACCTGTATAATTGTACGTGCTAGTGGCGTATGCTGTTATACCATTGTTTTATATGCCAAATTCCGTTATCTGCGAATTGGCTGTTTCAGTTTTGTATTTTTATTGTTTGTAATTTTTTGGAATCGTCTAACTGAGGAGATGCTCACGGGAACTCATTAAACTGACAGCATCACATGAACTTGCATGCCCTCAGGCCTTGTGGGTAAAATTCTGTGTAAACCTTTGGTCCCCAGACACCCAGTAAATTAAAACCTCTCACTTCAGGGAATGAAGTCCCATTCTCTGTCATAAACAAGGCTGTGCTTTTGTTTTTCTGTGTGAATGAGGGAACCGCAAAGTTAGCACACTGCAGTTGAGTAGCACAGGATCAGAAGAATTTGGTGCTGAGATTTCGACGCAGGGGGAGTAGGTTTCACTGGTGATAGATATGGTGCCCAGATAACTAAATGTGGCCTTGCAAGGGTTAATGTATGCTAGGGCTTTGATTAGGGGTTCATTTAAGGCCAAACTCCATATAAGTGGGTGATCACACAGATGAAGTACATACACTGATCAGACATAACGTTTTGACCACTGAGTGCCGGTTCACACTCTTGCGGCTGCGGCGATCGCATGTAATATCGGAGCGCACTGCTCCTTCATTACATGCGATCGGCTGTGTGGTGCGAATTCAGCCATACAAAACACCCGCACCAAAGTCGCACAGGACCCTTTTTTTCAGCCGCATCAGGATCGGATCGCACAGTGGTTCACACTTGTGCGATCCGATCCTGTGTGAACTGTAAAGATCGCACTGCGATATGCGATCAAACTGGGGGTGTCGTTAACATTTCATTGACACCCCCAGCGTATCGCATATGGCAGTGTGAACTGCCAAGGGTGCTTTTGCGATGCGGCAACAGGCTGCGAATTCGCAGCCTTCCCGCATCGCATAAGTGTGACCCGGCACTAAGAGACAAAGTTAATAACATTAACGTAATTTTGTGACAATGACATCTGCAAGTGGGAGGGATATAATAGACAGCAAGTGGACATGTTGTCCTTGAAGGTGATGTGTTTAACAAAAAAAAAAAATGGACAAGCGTAAGGATCTAAACGACTTTGACAGGGGTCAGATTGTAAGGGCTCGGGCAAGGGTCTCCAAACTATGGCCCTTCAGTTGTTCAGGAACTACAATTCCCATCATACCTAGTGATGTCTGTGAATATCAGAGTTTTGCAATGCCTCATGGGACGTGTAGTTCCGCAACAGCTGGAGGGCCATATTTTGGAGATCCCTGGGCTAGGCAAGTAAGAGCATCTCCAAAACTGCAGCCCTTGTTGGATGTCCTTGGTCTGCAGTGGTCACCACTTACCAAAAGTGGTCCAAGGAAGGAAAACCAGTGAACCAGTGATACGATCAAGGCTCAAAGATGCAAGTTAGGAGTGAAGGCTGGCCTGTGCAGTTAATTCTAATAGAAGAGCTACTGTAGCTCAAATTTCTGAAAAAGTTCATGCTGGTTCTGATTGAAAGGTGTCACAACATACAGTTTGTTGTGTATGGGGCTGTGTAGCTGCAGACCAGTCAGGGTCTCATCCCTGGAGTGGAAAGGGTGTTGAGTATAGTTGTGCTTTAGGCTTTTTTCTATGTGTGCCACAAAAAGGGTCAGGCATAGTTGCCAACCATCCTGATTTTCATATACCAAGATTAGTAAGAAGATTAGTAAGAATGTCTCTGGAATTTCTGTCATAGTATAACCTAACAAAAATTATTTTGATTCCTAGTTTTCAATGTATCATATGTGACTTTTGAGTTGGTGTGCATCTCATGAGAAGTAAAATGGTTCCCTGTATTAACCAGGGCCGTCTTTCATATTGGTTGGACCCTGGGCAAATATTTTCTTGGACCCAACCAAATCCACGTATCAACTATTTGCGGGCAGTGAGGGCTCAAAGGGCAGCTGCATTGGGCCCCACAACAATGACTGGGCCCAGGGCAGCTGTCCCTTTTGCCCTGTGTTAAAGACGGCCTTGGTATTAACAGGTCACACCACTGACACCACCTATCCTACGCCAATGTTTCTCAACTCCAGTTCTTAAGTACTCCCAACAGGTCACGTTTTCAGGATTTCCCTCAGATGAAACGGCTGTGGTAATTACTAAGGTAGTGAAACTGATCAAATCACTTGTTCAAAATAATAAAAGCCTGAAAACATGACCTGTTGGGGGTACTTGAGGACTAGAATTGAGAGACATTGCCCTATGCTACCTATGGCTACTATAATTTAGCCATGCTTGGACTCTATATGAAGTATCTGTCAATATGTCACCCCCTGTCCTCTGCTTCCTTCTGGAAACATGGCACTTTTTAGATTGCTGGTAATATGGCTGCCCACTTTGGCAACATGGCACCATTTGCAATTTCACACTGTTTTAATTGCATAAAACACAACACGTCTCTGGATATTGGAGTATATGTAACGCATGGATTACCTATGTTATGCTACACTTCTGTATTGTGAAGATGAAAGATGAGACGTTATAGGTTCAGGTTTCCACTGTTAATGTGATTTTATGTAAATCTTACAGTTGTACGTTTTCAGAATTTGGTGTGTAAAGTGATGAATATTCAATATTTCTGAATGCACATAAATTAAATCTTCTTCTACTTGGTATGCATGGAAAGCTCCCCTCTGGCCCTGTCTTTTTCAGGGCCTAGATAAGGGGTCTCCAAACTTTTTATACAAAGGGCCAGTGTACTGTACTTTCAAACCTTAAAGCAGAGCTCCACCCTTGTTTGCACCCTCCACTGCCACATTTGCCACTCTTTGAAGGGGAGCAGATACCTGGTTTCGCTCCCACTTCCAGCTCAGATCGCCGCTGCAAACTAAGATAGAAGTTTACACCCCCCCGCAGTCTTCTGGGACACATAACCGGTCCCAGAAGACTACTACGGGACCATTCCCAAGTGGAGCGCAAAGCTTCACTTTCTGTTTCCCATACTGGAGATGCCAGCGCCTGCACCCCGAAGCCGAATGAAGGATCAGTTCGGGTGAGGACATTGTTGGATCCTTGGACAGGTAAGTGTCCTTATATTAAAAGTCAGCAGCTGCAGTATTTTTCTTAAGGTGCCTGGAGCTCCTCTTTAAGGGGCCAGACTGGCCATTGGGAGAAGAATAAATCTCAGACCTGGTGGTCAGTGGGAGTAAAAAAAAAAACATAGAACCTGTGGCCAGTAGAAGGAGGAGTAGTATCCCATCATTGGTATCCGTGGGACAAATATGGCACTTTTCCACTGCAAGTACCGGCTCGGCTCTACTCGGCCCTGCTTGGCCCTGCTTGGCTTTTCCACTGCTGGTACCGCATGGTACGGTGTTGGAACGGTTCGGTACGGTACGGTATGGTTTGCTTTTCCACTAAAGTAGTACTAAAGTTAAGTGGGTGGGATAACAACGGGGTGGGTGGGATTCTCTGACCAATCAGTGGCTAGTAGTGACTGCATGCAAAGGATTGTGGAATATGGTACCGGGTATGGTACCTCTTGGAACCACAATCGAGTAGGTACTGTTTTTGAGAGCCGTACTGTTCGGTTCCATGCAGTGGAAAAGCGCCAATAGTGTCCCATCATTGGTGTCGGTTGGAGGAATAGTGTCCCATCATTGGTGTCGGTTGGAGGAATAGTGTCCCATCATTGGTGTCGGTTGGAGGAATAGTGTCCCATCATTGGTGTCAGTGGAAGGAATAGCGTCTGATCATTTATATTAGTGGAAGGAATAATGTCCTTTCATTTGTGTCACTGGGAGGAATTTTGCCCCACTGTCAGTGGAAGGAACGGTGCCTTGTCAGTATTGTCAGTGGGAAGAATAGTGCCTCATGTTAGTGAGAGGAACGGTGCCAAATTGGATGGACAAAGGCAAGAAAAAGGCCACATTTGGCCTGCGGGCTGTAGTTTGGAGACCACTGGTCTAGATGTAACATCAAAGGTCTCATAACAGCCACTGAGGATATCCGAGAAGACAAGCCATGCACTGCTTGTTTTATGAAAGCATTTGATATGATCATTCCACAGAAGCCTTTACACCACCAACTAGGTGAAAACCTGGACAGCTCCTTGATAGTTTGGTCTGATATTAAGCAGTCCTTCTAGAGTAGTAGCCTCTTGTATGACAGTGTCTCTGATAGTATGACCCTTTTCTGGTAAGGTGGCATACTCTCTGGTGTCATGGAGCACTCTCTCTTGTAATTTTTAGAACTATTGATTAACCATCCACCTTTGAATATTAACGATTTGGGTCCAAAAATGGTTTAATGGCTGGTGATAGAAAAAATGAAGAATGGACCTCTGTTTTGTTCTACAGTCAGCATTTTTAGCATACAAGTCTCTTTTTCTCCATAGATCAAAGCTGTGGCATTTTATAAAATGTGGAGCTCTGATGTTTCCCTTTTATCTGTAGCTTTTTGTTTTGTACAGATGGTGTGCTAGATGCAGCATCCTATTAAAATTAAAGTGGTTTTAAACCCAAAAAACAAAAATGAAGTATATAACAGCTTACCAACTCTCAGAATGTGTTGACTGCATTCATTTTTCTTTTTTTTATAGACTTTGTTTTTTCACCTGGTAATCCAGCCAATAACACACTTCCTATCTTAAAGAGTAACTCCACTTTTGTTAAGAAAAAACCTTTCTCCTCGGGGTAACCTGTGTACTTTGCAGGGATTTTGACAAACATCGTTGCAGATTCCTACCTTTTTTTATTCTGAAGAGATAGCCGTTTGTTTGTCTGTGTCCATGTGCTAAGTGAATCTGCATGGGAGTAATTTTACAATTCTCAATCAGCTGCTGCACTTGCAGGGTTCTAATGAAGAAAATGGCAGTGTCTGCACCCCTTTAGATGTGATTTCCTATTGAGAGTATCCCACCAAAAAGGACATTTTGTTGCAGGGGATGCCCAAAATCTGACTTGTATCTTAGCGTAGACTTCTGAGAAAATCAGTAAGCCAATTACACAAGCAGGAAATTACATTTCTAGGGAGGATTCTGTATAGAACACCTCCAGGCTGCCATATTGCATTGCATTTTACAGAACACAAAAGAAGAAATGAACATCTAGGGGGCCAAGCCTCCTATTAGTTCACTTAGGACTTTTAAGGATGCGTCATTGTCAGAGAGATAACAAGATCAAATGTAAGATTAAGAATAAAGTAGCTTTATTACAAATTGTTAAAAACATCTGGTCAAGATTGGACCACATATACACTAAAAAGTGTCACACTGAACATATATAACACACTAACACAGCATAATTTCATAAGAGTTGATGATGAAAATTTTTGATGGTTGGTTCCAAAGCATTTCACAGACAGGGCGGCTTCATCAGGGAACTTTAATATCCATCTAAAGCCGCGTACACACGATAAGAAAATCTGTAGGGAAAATTCGTCCGACGACCGATCTGCTGATTTTCGGATTGTTAGTATGGTGCTTTCGACAGCCAATTCCGACTTTTCGGGTGACAAAATCCTGATGTGCAGGCTATATAATTTTTGTCGTCCGTAATACAATGTCCGATTTTTGTCTCATTTGTACAGATTTAGACGGAAAAAAATCTTAAGAGCAAGACTAGGCATGCTCAGAGACGAAAGAACACATACAAAACAATCCAACACATGACATCACTTCTGAAGTTGAATTCTGTCGTACGGGAAAATTCATATGAAAATAACCAATTCACTTTCCACATCAGACTAGCATGCCACAAAAAACGGACGACAGATCGTTTGATAATCTGATCGTGTGTACGGGGCTTTAGAGGTCATCATTTCAGAACAAATATTTAGTATTTGACAATTCAAGAATAACATGATATTAAATTTAAAAACTAGGACGAAGGAGACACATATGCTTGCCAACTTCATAGATACAGGAAGAGTAATAGATTGCTGCTGCTCAGAGCTGGAAAGAGGAACAACACAGTTCATGGTCGGCTATGCTCCAACTAACAAGTAGGGGGGCAAACTTTCAGGACATGGACCATACAGGAGGGAAGGGGTACTCTCAAAAAGACAAATAGTAACATACTGAAGGGGACCCCCATAAAAACATAGAACGAAGGACCTATGTTACTGAGACTGACCAGGACATACTCCATCCTCACAAAAAAATTAAAGAGCACTCCACAAGATCACACCACATCCAAGGGGTCACCCTCCCACCCCGTGGCCAACCACAAACACAACACACTACATGGAGATGTGTATTGTCACTTCCTCAGCTGGCATTTTACAGAAAATTATAGCTCTTTAGATTGAAAAGGAAAGGCCATTTTAAATAACATTCACATAATAACATCACAAAATGATTTGTGTCGCAAAAGTATGCACTATACATTTTGTTTTAATTTGCTATTTTTATGCCACGAAAAGAGAGTTACCCTTTACTCTGTATGGAGGAGCAACAGAGACACCCTTAAAAGCAACGTTGCCAACCTAAGGAGGGGTAGCGTTAAATGCATTAGCAGATTTCAATGGATTTGACTAAAGCCCCGTACACACGTTGCGATTGTCGGCCGCAAATATTCGGCCGCCGACCGACCGGCCGATTGTAGGCTTGTTAGTATGATGCTTCCGACAGCGCAATTTCGGCCGAACAGAATCTGTCCTGCAGGCATTAAAATTTTTGTATGCCGACACCAGAACGGCCGATTGTTCGCCAGTCAGTACAGATTTCGGCCGACAGACAGCAGATTAGCAAGACTGGGCATGCTCACAGAAGAAAAAACACACAGAAAGTTAACCATCACATGACATCACTTCTGCAGTCGGCTGTTGTTGGCCGACAAAATTCATGTGCAGTCTTTTGCAGTTTTCAACAGACACAACAGCCCTGGAAAAAAGACGGCCGATCGTTCGGCCGACGATCGGTACGTGTGTACGGGGCTTAAGGCCGGCCATACATGGAACAAATTTTGCTTGATTCCCTCATCAACACAGACAGTGCTGATGCGGGAATCCCTCCTGCTAGGTTATTGTGTTCTCCCTAAAATAGCAGATGCTATCAATAATCACAGGTAAAACCCAGCATGCTGATCGATCAATGAACTTGGTACATTCAGCCTGCCCATACACGGTTCGAATCTCGGACGATTCCTGCTGGACTAGCCAAGATTCGAACTGTGTATGGCCCGCCTCACAAATTAATGTAAAACTCCAGCTGACACTTTTTAAGCAGTTACAGCAACAATGTAATTGTTTCTTTTAGGATAAGGGTTTACAAAGATTAATAAAAGGTGATAATTTTAAGCACAGTGTTAACAGCTTGGTCTGTTAGAGCCCTTTCACACTGAGGCACCTTTTAAGCGATTTAGCGCTAAAAAAATCGCCTGAAAAGCTCAAGAAAACCTATTCCCATTAAAAATCAATAAATTCATTCACACTGTGGCGGTGCACTGGCGGGGTAGTGAAAAAAAATCTGAAAGCAGCATCTTTGGAGCATGTTTTGAGTACTAAATAAAGCGCCTCAGAAACACCCCACTCCATTGAATTAGTGGGAAGCACTTGAAAAGCGCGCATCAATGGTTCTTAAAGCAGTTTTTGAGTCACATGTCCTTAAAAAAAGCGCGCTGCTAACGCCTCAAAAGCGCTTGAAAAGCACTGCAAAAGCGCTCAGCTGGGCAGTTTTCAAGCTCTTCAGTGTGAAAGGGCTCTTAAAGAAGTTGAAAAATAACAGACTTGCCTAAGAAGGAAAACGAATGCATCACTGCATCTAAGAATTGGTAAGCTGCAATATACTGTAATACATCTGTTTTTCAGGTGGTCCTGATCGGATGCTCCATGCACATCTATGGAGCAGCCAACCATTTCAACACAGAGAAACCCTTGAAATAAATTTCTGGTCTCGTGGAACCCCTGCTAAAAATGTAAAATCTACAACTCATGACACATTAGAGACAGTCAGTTACTCTTGCATTCATTGGGAAGAATTACCCCCTTACAGATAGCAAAAAGGAACAATGGTGTAATTGGGAACTTACCTGAGAGGCAGAAATTGCCCATTGCTCAAGGAACCCCCCGCAACCTCAGGAGGAACCCTAGAGTTCTACGGAACCCTGGTTGAGAAACCCTGGTCTGGAGGATCGAATAGGATCGGATGAAAACGGACAGGCGGTCCGATTTTATCCAATCTCCCATAGAGGAGAGCGGGACTCTGACAGGTCTGTCTCTGCAAAGTAAGCAGAGATGGACCTGTCATCTGCCTGCTCAGCAGGCATCGGTGGATAGATCCCTGCTGAGAAAAACAGAGTCCGCCAAGCGGAAAGCCCGTGTGAAAGGACCCTTACCATGAAATAAAGCCCTCCAGCGGGGCACTGTCACCACTGAGAGGGCTGAAATCTTCCCCTGGTCTTTCTTCCAGATTCACATGCTCCAGGTATGTGATTGGCCAGAGCCGCGATGACCCTCGGATCTGGCACAAAGCCCTGAAGGTCTGGCAAGGTTGTCAAACATTTAGAGCACATGCGCCGGTTAGGTCATCGGCTGCATCCAGCGTGAATATCTCCAAAACTGTGCACATTTAGGGAGATATTCATTTTACCCACAGGTAAGCCTTATTATAGGCATAGGTAAAAATCACAAAGCGGGCTTACAACCACTTTAAGCCATTTCCCTTTTTTTTTTTGGAGCCTGATTTAAGAAGTGATTCTAATTGGTTGTTTGAGCTACTGCGGTTTGCACATCACAATTCGTTTTTGTACTGCTTTATCACATAAAGGATAAGAGTGAACTTTTTCTTTGGACAGCAGGCAATAAAGCGGAGTTCCACCCTCAAAATCAACTTTTCACCATCCGCTTACTTTAATTTACCTGAAAAACAATTGGATAATTAAAAATTTTTTTTTATTCACTTACCTTGTTTTTAAAGAAAATATACCTCCCTCTGCGGCCGCAGCCCGCGCCATCACTTCCTCCTTGCATTGACTCCTGGGAAATGAGCGTCATCGATCCCTGGGAGTCAATGCGCCTGCACCGGCAACGCTCGTCACTTCCAGTGCAGGCTCGTCATTCCCTGCTGAACAGCTTCTGGGCATGGATGATGCGCCTGCACCGGAAGTGATGAGCAGGGCCGATGCAGGGCATTCTGGGACTCCGACGTCACCGAAGAGGATGCTCCGGCTTCAGCTGCCCACACCTGAGATGGCAGCGCTGGACAAGACATTTTCAAGGTAAGTATTTCTTCTAAAAGGTAAGTGAAACCGGGGACAGTTCAGAGGCTATCGTTGCTTAAATGCACTAGCCCTGACTGTCCCGGGGGTATTTTTATCTAAAAAAATTTTGGCAGGGTGGAACTCCGCTTTAATGAAGGTAAATCATAAGACACCATACATATCGGATTCTACCTTGCTACCTTGGATTCATGTACAGCCCTAGCTCAGGCTCTGCTACATTTTATAAACATTACTGCTTTTTCCTGCCATTTGCAGCTAAAAAAAAAAAATAAAATAAAGGGACGATCACCTTGATCTTCATCTTACCAAGAGAAAGGACAAAGGTTGCAGGTCATTCCCTGTAATTCAAAGCTGTCTCGACCCAACAGGCAGCGACTGTAGACTTTGAAGGGCAGCAATTACAGGCGGTAATGTAAGGAAAGAAGGCGAGAACGATGCGCTTTCACCCAGCTTCCTGTTTGATGAATCTCGTTACCGAGCTTCGAAGAGTCTCTAATGAGGAGGAGGGTGTTGAGGTGGACCTATTCCATTTTAATGGTATTTCTAGAAACCTTCATGGATTTTGGTGGGTGATCATTAGCGAAGGAGAGCCAAAGCTTTCTTTAGAAAAGGAAAAAAAAATCAAAATCTATTGTAAATGGCAAATGCTTTATTAGGAATCCAGAATTTTTTATTTTTTTCCCCCTTTATAATATTTGAAACCTGACATATAGAAAATCTCAGCTGTGCACGTCACCAAATGCTTTCATTTTGACATTAAAGCAAATCCGTAACTTATATCTGTGCGGCGTTTGATGTTCAAAGCAAACTGCATTGGAAACAGGTTGCGAGAAGCAAGGATTCAAAGGTTTGGAGAACATCTGCTCCTCCTTCTTTCTATTATGTGCATTCCGTAACATAACTTTGTGAAAAGCACAGATTGGGAGCGATGGCAGGTCACAGAAGAGATGTCAGTTGCTGCGTCCTTCTCCCCACACATCCTTCTTTTTGGATGTCTACTTATTAAGCACCAAATCTGGTGTTCCTGTTTTCACTGTGGGCTTTCAGCACCGACGATATAGTCAAGGAAGTTTTGGGCCGCTTCCCAGTGCAGTAATTAAAAAGAAGAGAAAGTTAAACAACGAGCAAATTAATGAGCTCGTTAAGCTATCCGTGAGCTTGTTCTGCCATCAGATGAGAGCTGTGGATAAAATCAGGCAAAACTGCTCCTTTCACAGTCATGTAATCCTCGGGGAATTAAAGAAACACTGATTCTAAAATGTAATTCATGCATTCAGTTTATTAAAAGATTTAGATTTAAATGTTTTACAGGCTTGGTATATTTATTTATGTCTTAGAGCCGTTTGATCTCACGGAGGAAACCATTTCATATATCCCACTATTTTGTTATCAGTAAGCCATTATTTTTTCCAAATAGAATGTTCAGTGTGGATACTTAAAGGGTAACTCCACTTTCGTGGGGAAAATAAATAAAATAAGTGTAGCACCCTCCTAGGTAGGTGCTAGGAAAACCATAAGGGAGGCCCTGTCTGCTTATCACGGGGGCCTGACTGTTCAGCTAGGCTGTCATGTGTTTCCAGGTGTGCTTGTTGAGCTTGGGGAGTCTCCCCACTATGTCCAATGAGGGCTCTTATTGGACAGTGGAGGAAACTTGTACATTAGCACACCAGGGCTTGTATCTATCCCAGAGGGCAGAATCTGCTGCAATGCATCCTAGGATGGGGTATAAGTCTGAGGGGGGCACATGACAGAGGGTCTTTGGCGGGAAGCAGAGTCCCAGGAGGAGGGTGAAGACTGTCTCTCCTTCTGTCAGTGTGAGGAAAGTGTCCTGGGCAGTTGGCCTAGAGGACGGAAGGGTGAGCTGAGCTGCACAGAGGGATCCGATGTGCTGTGGACCGGGTGGATCTGCTGGGCAGAGGTTTCCAGGAAAGCAGTGTCGTGAGTACTGTAAACCGCCCAGGGGCCTGCCTAGGATAGGGGACCACTCCAGAAGGTCAGAGGAATCCGGGAGCCAGCTAACCAGTAGAAAAGGCTTAGAAAAGGGGGTGCCAGTGTCTAAGCCCTGAAAAGTGTGTGAGAGAGGGTGCCGGTGCGGGCCCTGAAGCGTACAAGTGTTCAGCAGTCATAAAGTAGCTACCTCAGCAAGGAATGCCAAAGGGAGCTTCAAAAGGACTTTGAATCACTAGGAGGTGATCAGAAGTCAATTCAGTGTTAACAGGCAGTAGGTCAGCGTTAACTAGCGTTAACCGGCGTTGACCAGCATCAAGCGCCAACAAGCATTTTTCAGTTGTCCCCAGCAAATTGTGCATAGTTGAGCCAAAGGAGTATCTCACTCATCCCTTCTCCTATCCAAGTTCTCAATAAATATAAAAACCCAAAGATACTGGACTGGTCATTGTCTCAGTGCTCACACTTGGAGAACATGCTTAAATGTGCTGTTGTTGTTAGTGGTAACCCAGGCGGACCCATATCCAGCAAAATGGCTGGGAATCCTGCTACATAAGCAAACCAATAAAATACGATAAGAAAACCAAAAAAAATAATGTAGCGTACACGATTTAGACAAAAGTCATATTGTAATTGAATGGTATTAAAAACAGCCTTTCCTTATTAATCTGTGGCTCTGTAATTTTCTGTAAAATGCAATGCAATATGGCTACCTGGAGGTGTTCTGTACACATAATGTGTACTGACCACACCCCGGAAATGTAATTTCCTCTTTGTGTGATTGGTTTACAGATTTTCCCAAAAGTTCATAATAGGATACAAATCTGATATCAGGCATCAAAAATAAAAGCAAAAAGTGTAGCGCTAAATACGAATATTGAAAGCACCGAGTCCACATTCAAGGGAAGAGAACCTCAGAAGAAGTGTCCACTCAGAACCGATCACTCTCCTTATAGGTGATAAATAGAGAAGAGCCACCACCAAATGTAATCACACTGACTCTTATCAGATGTTGGTGACCCTAATCACATGGGTCATAGATCGCAGAGATCTCACAATCAGGTATCAGTAACAGAGAAGATTCTCCCAGTGCTTAAATCTGTGATAGCCTGTCTCCCGCCTCCGTGAACCATACCAGGGCACATGCCCTCAACATCCCATGTTTAACAAGGGGCCCCCAGATCCGCCTACTCCCCCCTATGTGAATGAGTATGGGGTACATAGTATTGATACCATGCTGATGGCACTGCTAAGTGGCATTGGAATCCTATACAGGCACTATACAGGCACCATCATATGAGAGGTCAGTCAGTCACACTTGAAGAAACCCCTAGAAACCTCTGTAGGGACCCTGGTTGAGAATTGCTGTCCTAAAGTAAACCCAGATGTAAATTATATACATTTTCTAAACAAGCAGTGAAGTCAGTTTAAAACAAGCTCTCATTTACTTCTGTATCTACAAGCATTGTGGCAAAGTTAATATTCAAAGTTACCAAAACAAGCATTGTGGCTTTTATTTTATATGAGTGCAGATCTTGACAGTTGGCAGTCTCTCCAATGTAAAGAAACAGCAGGTGTTTTCTAAGCTCTTAAACTATGGGAATCTGACTTTTCTGCCCCTCAACATTTGTGTGTTGCACTCATGCAATATAAAATGTGTGTACTACTGTGCAGTGTGCTACATTGCCATTCATTTTGAATAGCAACCCAACACGCTAACACAACACATTGTGATGCACGTGCATTGTAACGCAACAGAGCTCACAGATGTGAATGAATGATGTATGTGTTTTGTTAAAAAAAAGCGGGGCATACAGCATCTTTAGGCCTAATTTATACTTGTGTTGAGGAGAGGGTGTGTTGAGGAGAGGGTAAAAATGCACGGCTGATCCATGTTTTTGCTGCCCTCCAGCCAATCCTCCTTATGTTGTGGAGGGGCAAGGACATACCTGTATGTCATGGCCACGTTGCTTTGCATTGCAGTGCTATAAAAATGATCCCTGCTGTCATGTTCAGTGCTCAATACCGCCTGCTGAATGAAACCTATTCAACTGAATGTGGGCACCCCGAAACTGAGTGCAGTGTTCACAGTTGTGGTGTGCTAGTGCAGGATTACGCTGTAAACTAGCCCTTAGGGCATTGCGGGCCTTTTCAAATTGAATAACCTTCTTAACGTAATGCATCAATGCATGTGTATTAACCACTTAAGCCCCGGAAGATTTTACCCCCTTCCCGACCAGGGCCTATTTTGCGATTCGGCATTGCGTGACTTTAACGGACAATTGCGCGGTGGTGCGATGCTGTACCTAAACGAATTTGATGTCCTTTTTTTCCCACAAACAGAGCTTTCTTTTGGTGGTATTTGATCACCTGTGCGATTTTTACTTTTTGCGCTATAAACAAAAAAACAGCATCAATTTTGCAAAAATAACAATATTTTTCACATTTTTTTATATGAAATTCCCCCCCAAAAAAAAGTAAAAATCAAAATTTTTTAACATTTTAGGCCAATTTTTTTTTTTTTTTTACCATATGTTTTGGTAAAAAAAAAATCGCAAAAAGCGTATTTTGATTGGTTTGCGCAAAAGTTATTGCGTTTACTAACAAAGGGAAAGATTTTTGTCATTTTTTATTTAACGCGTAATGGCGTCGATCTGCGATTTTTTTTTTTTTTGCGGGACTGCAACATTGCGGCGGACAGATCGGACCCTTGACTGACATTTTTTACACTTTTGGGGTTACCAGTGACATTTCTACAGTAATCAGTGCTATACATATGCACTGTTACTGTAAAATTACACTGGAAGTGAAGGGGTTAACTTTTTTTGAGAGGGAGGGGTTATGTGTGTCCCTAGGGGCGGGATTCTAACTGTGATTGGCTGTGGCTTGAGGTGTAGGAACAGTAATCAACGGTCCTACATAGTAGAACCGTATGATCACCATTCCTACACAGGGGAGAATGACAGGCAGCTTGTTTACATTAGCCGCCTGCCTTTCTCCCGCTCTAACTGATGATCGCGAGTGACCGGCGGGCATCGGGTCCGCCGGTCACACTCGCGGGGGGGGGGGGGGGGGTCCATGACCACGAGGGACCTCCGGCGGCGCGCGCTCGCTCCCTAGACCCTCACAGGCTAGCGACGTAGCCCTACGTCGCTTTGCCTGTGAGGGGCTGACCGCCGACGTAAATAGTCGTGCGGCGGTCGGCAAGTGGTTAAAGCAAAGCACAGGTGTGAACGGGCCCTTATGCCTCGTACACACGTTCAGATAATCGTACGAAAAAAAAAACGCTTTTGAATTGATCGCACGATAATCTGATCGTTGGTACACAATCACAACATTTCGTCCAACAAAATCCGAAGGGACAAACACGAAAACGTTTGTCATACGATAGCCTAGCAAACGTCAATCGTTTTAATCAGTACAGTATGCGTTCGCTAAAATCGATGGACAAGGACCACGCATGATCAGAAACACTAAAATAACCCGGAAAAAGCCTGGCTGCCATTGTTTTTGTTTTGCACTATCCGATACGTAGCCACACAACTAGGAAGCTTTTTCAGAATCGTACGAAAAAAATCATACGCTTAGTATGCATTGTTGAATTTGATACTAGTATCATGCGACAAAATGCAAATGATAAGTCGTGCAATTATCTGATCGCGTGCACAAGGCGTTAGTCTTTGTTGTGATCATTGCGGTTCTTTGAAAATTAATAACTTCATATTGAAGCGAAAGTAAAGGTTTTTTTTTTTTTTTTTACTTCCAACAGGCTTATTTTGTGACGGAAGAGACTATACTGCCTTCTGCCTGTTAGCTCTTTTTGTTTATAAAAGTGTACACTAAACCACGCATTCGCAGCCCTGTGTACAGATTGGAGCAGATTCTGTGTTGGGAAAAAGTGACCTCCATGTATTTACAGTATCTCACAAAAGTGAGTACACCCCTCACATTTTTGCAAATATTTTATTATATATTTTCATGTGACAAAACTTAGGAAATTACACTTTGCTACAATGTAAAGTAGTGAGTGTACAGCTTGTATAACAGTGTAAACTTGCTGTCCCCTCAAAATAACTCAACACTCAGCCATTAATGTCTGGCAACAAAAGTGAGTACACCCCTAAGTGGAAATGTCCAAATTGGGCCCAAAGTGTCAATATTTTGTGTGGCTACCATTATTTTCCAGCACTGCCTTAACCCTCTTGGGCATGGAGTTGCCACTGGAATCCTCTTTCATTCCTCCATAACAACATCATGGAGCTGGTGGATGTTAAGAGACCTTGTGCTCCTCCACCTTCTATTTGAGGATGCCCCACAGATGCTCAGTAGGGTTTAGGTCTGGAGACATGCTTGGCCAGTCCATCACCTTTACCATCAGCTTCTTTAGCAAGGCAGTGGTCTCTTGGAGGTGTGTTTGGGGTCGTTATCATGTTGGAATACTGCCCTGCTGCCCAGTCTCTGAAAGGAGGGTGGATCATGCTCTGCTTCAGTATGTCACAGTACATGTTGGCATTCATGGTTCCCTCAATGAACTGTAGCTCCCCAGTGCCGGCAGAACTCATGCAGCCCCAGACCATGACACTCCCACCAACATGCTTGACTGTAGGCAAGACACACTTGTCTTTGTACTCCTCACCTGGTTGCTGCCACACACGCTTGACACCATCTGAACCAAATTAGTTTATCTTGGTCTCAACAGACCACAAAACATGGTTCCAGTAATCCATGTCCTTAGTTTGCTTGTCTTCAGCAAACTGTTTGCGGGCTTCCTTGTGCATCATCTTTAGAAGAGGCTTCCTTCTGGGACGACAGCCATGCAGACCAATTTGATTCAGTGTGCATCGTATGGTCAGAGCACTGACAGGCTGACCCCCCACCCCTTCAACCTCTGCAGCAATGCTGGCAGCACTCATACGTATATTTCCCAAAGACAACCTCTGGATATGACCCTGAGCACGTGCACCTAACCTCTTTGGTTAACCATGGCGAGGCCTGTTCTGAATGGAACCTGTCCTGTTAAACCACTGTATGGTCTTGGCCACTGTGCTGCTGCTCAGTTATAGGGTCTTGGCAATCTTCTTATACCCTAGGCCATCTTTATGTAGAGCAACAATTATTTTTTTCAAATCCTCAGAGAGTTCTTTGCCATGAGGTGCCATGTTGAACTTCCAGTGACCAGTATGAGAGAGTGAGAGCGATAACACCAAATTTAATACACCTGCTCCCCATTCACACCTTAGACCTTGAAACACTAACAAGTCACATGACACTGGGGAGGGAAAATGGCTAATTGGGCCCAATTTGGACATTTTCATTTAGGGGTGTACTCACTGTTGTTGCCAGGGGTTTAGACATTAATGGCTGTGTGTTGTGTTTTTTTGAGGGGACAGCAAATTTACACTGTTATACAAGCTGTACACTCACTACTTTACATTGTAGCAAAGTGTCATTTCTTCAGTGTTGTCACATGAAAAAATATAATAAACTTATTACAAAAATGTGAGGAATGTACTCACTTTTGTGAGATACTGTGTGTATGGGAGTTATGTCATCCGGGTCATGAAGAACACAAAGTCTCTGAACCGAAGTCCAGGAAAAGGAGGAAGTGCTGGCGATGCCCTGACATTGCACCGCCGGAGGGGCTTGCTTTGCTAATTAAGTCTATTATAATGTTCAACTATGCTTTGCTTACCAACATATTATGGCAAAATACCTCCTGGGGGTCCCAAACTTTAAATTTAGTCTGGGGTTTTACTTCTGCTTTGAAAGCAGCTAGAGAGATTAGGGATGACTTGGTATAAAGCTCTTTAACTGCTCGTTGAGAGTATGAGGATATGTAGGTAGTTTAATGTCCATAGTGTGGGCCTAGACACACATTAAGAGAAACTTCCATTCACTGACCTCATGAACAGAAAAGTCAATAAAGCAAATGATCTGTGTGATCTCCCCGTGGTCACAGCTTTAGCTCTCTGTGCTTGTAATTTCTTTTACAATGGTCTGCCCATTAACTCGCCTCAATATAGCTTTAATGGCTCCTATGACTAAAAATCGCTGTAAGATTGTAGTAGGGCTGTGGAAAAAGAGATGGAATTGGGACAGATTAAAACTTTCTAATGTGAGCAATATACTAAATTTGGTACACCCCCAGGATAATTGGTTTTCAGAGTCATCCAAGCAAAGTAAGTGTAGCACCCTCCTAGATAGGGGCTAGAGAGTGAGTATAGTTTATGGCTCTGTCTGCCTATCAGAGGAGCAGCAGGTAAATTCTGTATTCTCTATGCTTAACAGGGAGCAGGATCTGTGAGTTAGGTCTGCTCAGTGCTCAGTGTGTGATTCATCTGGTCTGAGTGAGTGTCCCCACTGATCCAATGGGGAGGCACATTGGACAGTGGGGGAAACCTGGCCAATGAGGACACAGGCTTTGATACAGCCCCAGGGATTGGCACAGACTGCTGTGTCGGTGCATTGGGGGGTTTGGTATAAAAGCCAGGAGCACATGTGCTCGGGGTCTTTGGCTGGTGAGCAGAGTCCTGGAAGGAGGGTGGCGCTGCCTCCTCTTCTGCAGCAGTTGGTGTATGGTCACAGGCAGTCGGCCTGGTGAGCCAGAAGTTTGGAGCTGAACCCAGAGGTCCAGGAGAGCTGACTGAAGGAGTTGAGACACTGCGAGAACCTGTAAAGCAGTATTGTGCCTATGGGGCCTGACCAGGAAGGGGACCACTCTGGATTAGAGTAGTCAGAGGATGGTTGTCAGCTGGTGGATAGAAAAGGGAGTACTAGGTGTGTGCCCTGAAGATAAATACTAAAAGGAACATAATCTCAGATTCATCTAGTGGTAGGATGATGCTGCGGCCTTGCCACATTCTCAGATAGAAGTCCTCAGCATTGTGAATAGTTCAAGTGTTGGAGTATTCCCACTCATCCCTTCTCCCTTCCCAATATCAAATAAAACAACAACCCCTAGACTGTTCATTGACTGAGCCAAAAAAGTAAAGTGTTAAGATTCTGCATGCAGTTGTTGGGGGTAACCCAGGGGAATCTAAAAGTGTGAAAAACCAGCAGCCCTCAAGGGGGCAGTGCTACATAAGGCTGGGTTTACACGGGTGCAGATTGGATGTGGATTTCCCCGCATCCAATTTGCATGACAGGAGAGCTGGTTCACACAGATGATGTGATAGTGTATTGTATTTACAGAATATAACTTTGGAAGTGATGTATTGTATTTACAGAATATAACTTCGGAAGTGATGTAGTGTATTGTATTTACAGAATATAACTTCGGAAGTGATGTAGTGTATTGTATTTACAGAATATAACTTCGGAAGTGATGTAATGTATTGTATTTACAGAATATAACTTCGGAAGTGATGTAATGTATTGTATTTACAGAATATAACTTCGGAAGTGATGTAGTGTATTGTACTGTATTAGCATGCGTGGTCTTGGTAACAATTTTTTTTTATACAGATACTGTACTAATTACACGGATATCATTCGTTCTGTCATTGTACAATAAACATTTTCTTGCTGGTCCCTTCGGATATTTTCGTATGAACTGTCCCGAACGGCTCTCAAAAGCTGTGTACTTATGATGAGATTATTAAACGATCGCTCCGAAAGCTGTATTTTTTGTCTGATTTTCTCATTGTGTGTACTAAGCATAAGGGGCTCTGCAGAAGGTTACATGTAAGAGAGTGTGAAAATGTAAAACATTGTACGCTTTTGTTAGGAGCCCTCATCTTAACAATTTAAGTACCGGTTCACACTGGTGCGATGTGGGAAACCTTGCAATTCAGCACCTGAATCGCACACTGGATCACAATAACGTCTGCGAACCGCTGGGGGTGTCAATGTAAAGTTAATGACAGCTCCAAATCAGTTTTCAGATCACACTGCAAACTGTCAAATAGTGCAAAAATTAGATCGCATAGGTGTCAACACTTATGCAATCCAACTCCAGTGCAAAAAAAAGGATCCTGCACCATTTTGGTGCGAATGTGATGCGATTTCAGCCTTACAGTGTGTATGGCTCAATTTGCATCACACAGACATTGCATGTGAACCACATTAAGGCCCCTTTCATGCTTGTGCGACTTGTCCTGAGACTTGGGGCTGCAAAGTCGCATGACAAGTCGTACTCCATGATGAGTACCGATCATATCTGTGCGACAAGTCAGTCCCCGCACTACTTTGGTCCAACTTTGATGCGTTTTGAAGTCCATAGACCTCAAGATTAAACAGGCATTGCTTCAAGTCCAGTCAAAATTGTGGCAGAAGAATTGCGCGACTTTTAGGTCGCATGAGTGTGACAGGGGCCTAAAGTGAAGTTTCCATTATCCGATCCCAAACAACATATTAATTCAGGTCTGTGAAAAGCACATCACTGTCTGTAAGGTGAATGTCCCAAATGTGGTCAGCAGTTTATGAGTTAAACCATGGCAACTTCCATCATAGGCTTCTCAGACAGGTAGTTAGCTTGGTGACAGATTACTTTTAATATTACAAACTCTTGCAGACACTAATTAGAAGCAGTTGACACTTATTTGCTGCAAAGAGATAAATTAAATAGATTAGCAACCCTCAACACTCTTAAAATTGATCAGTCCATACCCCACCATTATATCACACTAATTGTAAGCATGGCTCATAAAGAGCAAGTAATCAGAGCAGTGGCGTAGTGTGGGTTGTCAACACCCGGGACAAGGTAAGTAATTTGCGCCCCCTACACAAACCTACTAGACCATTACAAAGGCCACTACACTGACACCTACACTGACCTAGCTGACCACTACAGAGACCTACCTTATTCCTACACTGACCTACCGGTTTACTATACTGACACCTACACAGGCCTACCTGACCACTACACAGACCTACCTGATTACTATACTGACACCTACACTGACCTACCTGACCACTACAGAGACCTACCTTATTCCGACACTGACCTACCTGATTACTATACTGACACCTACACTGAACTACCTGATTACTAAGGTATACTGACACCTACACTGACCTACCTGATTACTAAGGTATACTGACACCTACACTGACCTACCTAACACAAACCTGACAGGTGTTCTAATCCCTCTCAATTCTACCCAAAACAATACCGGGCATTTTCACCCCTTACCTGCCCAGGCCAATTATTATTTTTTACCGCTGTCACATTTTGAATGACAATTGCACGGTCATGCAACACTATACCCATATGACATTTTTTTAAATTTTTTTCAGACAAATAGAGCTTTCTTTTGGTGGTATTTTATCACTTCTGGGATTTTAATTTGTTGCTAAATAAATTTAAAAAGTCTGCAAATTTTGACTAAAACCTGTTTCTCTTCATTTCTGTTATAACATTTTGCAAATAAATATTCTTTCTTCATAAATTTAGGCCAAAATGTATTCCGCTCCATTTCTTTGCTGAAAATAACTAGTGATGCACCGAAATTTCAGCCACCGAAAATCATCGGCTGAAAATAGGGTTTTTAGCGCGCCGAAAGCAAAAATGGTGCCGATAATGGCCGCCGAAAATTGGCCGCAATTTTACCGTGCTTATTGTGTTTTCATAGGTCATGTAAACAAAATCAAAAACACAACACAGGTGCATTTTTTTGCCTTCTTGCTGCCTTTTTCATGCATTTCAATGGGGAAGTACACCAAAAAATGAAGCAAGCAGGATTTTTAACACCGCTTCAAAAGGTGCCAATAATGGCCGACAATAAATTCTTATTAATTTAGATTCATGATATTAGTTACAAAGTCGAATATATAATACACTTATTAATAAAAATATGTATATTTTTTAAAAACTGTCAATTTCAGTTGCATCCTGAATTTTCGGTTTCAGAACCGGAATTTTAATTTCAGGGGAACCACTAAATAACCCAAATCAATGTATATTATTAATCTATAGGAAAGTTATAAAGTCCACAAACTATGGTATATACAGTGGGTATAGAAAAGAATCAGCCCCTTTAAAATAATCCCATTTTGTTGTTTGAAATGTAGATAGACAGTTTTTGTTTTATCCAGCTGTATTTACTAGTACAACTTATAACTTCCAAGTGAAAGATATAACACCAACATGTCAGAAAAAAAAAAAAAATTAAAAACAGAATCACTGAGTTGGAAAAAGGATCATCCCCCTTATGACAGTATTTTGTTAAACCACCTTTTGCTTTAATTACAGCCTTTAGTCTGTTGGGATATGACTCTACTAACTTTGCACATCCAGACTGAAATATTTGCCCACTCTTCTTTGCAGAACTGCTCAAGTTCAGTTAAATTTGGTGGTGACCGTTTGTGAACTGCAGTCTTCGCGTCATTCCACAAATTGTCAATAGGGTTTAAGCCTGGGCTCTGACTAGGCCATGCAAGGACATTCTTCTTTTTCTTCTTCAACCACTGTGTGATCATTTTTGCTTTGAGTCATTGTCATGTTGGAAGATAAATATTCTTCCCATTGACAACTTTCTGGCAGAGGGTAGCAGATTTGTCTCAAGAATTTAAGGTTTTTTTTGCCCCATCCATTTTTCCTTCTACCCTGACAAGTGCTCCAGCCCCTGCTGCAGAAAAACACCCCATAACATGATATTACCACCGCCATGCTTTACTGTAGGAATGGTGTTATTTGTGAGCTGTATTGGTATTTCGCCAGACAAATCCTGTGGTGTTGAGGCCAAATAATTCAATTTTAGTCTGACCATAACACCTTTTCCATGTGGCCTCAGAATCTTCAAGGCGCGCTTTGGTAAAGCTCAGGTGAGACTGCATGTGGCCTTTCTTGAGGAATGGCTTTTTTCTTGCAACCCTCCCATACAATCCACATTCGTGACGAATATGTGATACTGTTGCCACATGCTCACAATGACCACTCTTTGTCATAAATTCCTGCAACTGCTACAGAGTTGCTGTAGGGCTCTTGGTAGCCTCTCTGACCAGTTTCCTCTTGGCTCTTTCATCCAGTTTGGAGCGACGTCCTAATCCAGGCAGGGTCTGTGTTGTACCAAATACCTTCCACTTCTTAATAATAGACTTCACTGTGCTTCCAGGCATAAATAAAACCTTTGACATTTTTTGTATCCATCTCCTGACTTGTGCCTGTCCACATTTTTATCCTGGAGATTTTTTGACAGTGCCTTGCCATAGTTTATTGCTTGCTTCTTTTGCACTACCAGGGACTGAAATGCTCCAGGAAAGCCCTTTTCATGTTGGGCTAATAAAAATGACCACAGCTGATCACGATTTAAAGTCAAATGGCTTTGTGTGCCATTGAGGGGGTGATTCTTTTCTATACCATCTGTGTGTGTTTGTATATATATATATATATATATATATATAATATTAATATAATTATATATATATATATATATATATATATATATATATATATATTTAAAATATACATGTTTAGATACTGTATATAAACTCGCTGTATATATTTGACATCAAATGCATTGCTATTGACTAGCCCTTTGTCTTCTACTAGACTTTGTTTTGGCACAACTTCCAGAGCGCTTTCTTTCATCAAAGAAGCAAACTGAGAGCATTTAAAGTGTATAATGAATGCTAAAGCCTGGTTCAAAAGAAGTTAACTAAATATTAATAAACCATATAGTTCACATTTACCTGACTAAAGAAAAAACCCTGAATATATAAAAGAAATTATGTACAAAACTATTAATACATGGGGGTTGATTTACTAAAACAAGATTGTGCAAAATCTGGTTTAACGCCTCATAGAAACAATCAGCTTCCAGGTTTTGTTTTTGACAAAGCTTAACCACTTAAGCCCCGGAAGATTTTACCCCCTTCCTGACCAGGGGGTATTTTGCGATTCGGCACTGCGTGACTTTAACGGACAATTGCGCGGTCGTACGACGCTGTACCCAAATGAAATTGACGTCTTTTTTTCCCACAAACAGAGCTTTCTGTTGGTGGTATTTGATCACCGATCATCGATTTTTTGATTATGCGCTATAAACAAAAAAAGAGCGACAATTTTGCAAAAATAACAATATTTTTCACATTTTTTTATGTGAAATCCCCCCCCCCCCAAAAAAATGTAAAAATCAAAACTTTTTAACATTTTAGGCCAATTTGTTTTATGCTACATATGTTTGGTAAAAACGCGTATTTTGATTGGTTTTGCGTTTACTAACTAAGGGAAAGATTTTTGTAATTTTTTTTTTTTTTTTAACGAGTAATGGCGGCGAGCTGCGATTTTTTGTTTTGCGGGACTGCGACATTGCGGACAGATCGGACCCTTGACTGACATTTTTGACACTTTTGGGAGTACCAGTGACATTACTACAGTAATCAGTGCTATACATATGCACTGTTACTGTAAAAATGATCCTGGTAGTGAAGGGGTTAACTTTATTGGAGAGGGAGGGGTTAAGTGTGTCCCTAGGGGCGTGCTTCTAACTGTGATTGGATGTGGCTGTGTGTGTAACAGCACAGATCAACGGTCCTACATAGCAGGACCGTATGATCTGTGTTTTTACACAGGGGAGAATGACAGGCGGCTTTGTTTACATTAGCCGCCTGCCTTTCTCCCTCTCCACTCGACGATCGCGAGTGACCGGCGGACATCGGGTCCGCCGGTCAAACGCGCCAGCTTCTTAGTGAACAAGCGGGGGCGGGAGCGCGCCTCCGGCGGCGCGCACTCGCCCCCTATTGGCTCCCAGGCTAGTGATGTACCGGTATGTCACTTTGCCTGGGAGGGGCTGACCGCCGCCGTATATTGTCGGCAAGTGGTTAATTGAACAAGCTGAAGTTAGAAGCTGATTGTTTACCATGCACAACTGCACGAGATTTTGCACTCTCCAGTTTAAAAAAAAAAAAAAAACAACCCCATTGTTTTTAAGAAAAAGCTTTCTTTATATCAGTGATCTAGTTTTTATTAAGGGGGCAGATTAATCTAGCTATAACTAGTCTTAAAAATGTCCCTTCCTCCTACCTAACCTGCATGCCCTGTGTAAAAAAGTATAAAATCTGTGTACTTACCTTTTTAATCAGGTTGGGTCTGATAACATGTGTCAGAGAGCAGCTGCTGCAGGGGAGAGGAGTGTGGGCTGACAATGGATAGAGCCTGTAGGTGAACGCACAGCTCTGGGAATACACAGCTGTTGTGGAGTGCTTCCTTACACAGGGGTGCTTGAGCTGCTAAATTACATTACTGTACCATACTGGGTTAAAAATGGGTAAGTACAGAGGAGGGGGAAGGGAATGTTTTTAGAATAGTTATAATTAGACTTTACTAAAGCTGGTCATAGACGGATTAAAAATGTGGCCAGTTCAGCAGGAACCAGCAGAATTTCCATCCATGTATGGGAAGGCTGGTTGTACTAAAGTCAATCTATTGATCAATTTCAGTATAACCAGCCTGTCTTTTTTCCATATGATCACTGCAGGGGGCTATAACTGCCAGCAGTTATCATTGTATTCTGACAGCTGGGAAACCACTCGCTGTCAGAATACAAAAGCTCCGCAGGAGGGATGCCCCCATCAACACTGACTGTGTCGATGGGGGAATTGAGCAATTTCTTTCTTTCCTTCAACTCGTGGTTGAAGGAATGAAAATTGCATACTGTATGGCCAGCCTAACACTTTAAGGCTGTCCATTGACGGGCAGATTTTTTATTGGGAACACAGAGCAGTAAGAAAGCCATCATTGTTGGGCTTTAGGAGTTGCTGGGTTACCCTCTACTTTTTTTTCCCATCATTTGAGAAGAAATGGGTTGAATGGCAACCTATATAGTGAGGACTGTTGAACACGGTTCTTTTGACTTGCTGTACTATGTTCAGTTGACACATACTGATGAATTGCCTTGGCATATATTAGAGCTGCACGATTAATCGTATGAAAATCGCGATCTCGATTCACCCCCCCTGACAATCTAAACCTGACATATGCTCGATTCTTTGCATAGGAAGCAGAGAGAACAGCTGTGGAAAAAAAAAAAAAAAAAAACCTACCTGCAAACACCTATCAGCATTAAGTCTCCCAGTAACTATAAACAAAATGATTACATTGTATCTTTTCCTTCCCTCTGCCAGGGAGAAAGGAAGTTTAACCTCTTAAAGACTAGACCTTTTTCTGACACTTGTTGCTTGCAAGTTAAAATCAGTTTTTTTTTGCTAGAAAAGTACTTAGAACCCCCAAACATATTATATATTTTTTTAGCAGAGACCCTACAGAATAAAATGGCGATTGTTGTAATATTTTATGTCACACTGTATTTGCGTAGCAGTCTTTCAAACGCAATTAATAGACTTTAATGAATAAAAAAAAAACGTAACAGTAAAGTTATCCCAATTTTTTTTTGTTACACAGAGAATCGTGATCTTTATTCCAAGCTAAAAAATCGTGATTCTCATTTTGGCCAGAATCGTGCAGCTCTAGCATATATAAGGCCCTATGATCCTCTCATTTTTTAAGTAAGCAGAATGTCCTCCTTTCACCTCCTTTGAGCCCTGGCCTGGTCTCTTCACAGCATGGGTATGTTGAAGGCATGGCTCCTTGTAGAACAGGGAGCCATCCTGAACATGCATTGAAAAACTGCCAGAAATGATAAGTACTTTTGGGTTCTTGTTGGCACTTGGGCAATAATTCCTTCACAAGCTACTCTTAGAATGTTCAGGTTGCTTGGGAATGTCAGGTCAGTTATGACTAGCCTAACGTGATCAATTGCTCAGAACATCAATTTGAAAGAATAATTTAGTGAGCAGACGAGGTGTAAGCCTGCCTTTGGCTGAGAGATGATGCTTTTCAACCTCCTTAAAACACTTGCGTCTGTTAATGGATGATCGAAGTTCCTGAAAATCACCCTCCTTGGAGAGTATTCTGATGCGGTGCTCTCAGCTGCCACGGCTTGCTCAGCATGTAATATCCTAATTACCAGGGATAAAGGAAATGGATTATTTACAGAACAAGGCCCATTCATGGAGCTGGTTTATCTTGTACGTGTTTTTTTGTCTTGTTTTTTTTTCTCTTTCTAAGACAGACATTAGGGGAGACTCTAGTATAAAACAAATACAATTATCCAATGTGTTTTTATTACATTTTTTAATGTTGCTATGCAGCCAGCCCTTAGTTTAGCTTTTCTCAACCTTTTAAACATATAGGAACCCATGAAAAAACTTTCCGATCTCAGGGAACTCCCGCTAAAATTTACTATATCTACAACTCATAATACATTAATGTGATGGTCAGTGTAAAGAATTACATTCTTACAAACAAAAAGATCAGTGGGTTCAGTGGGAACTTATCTGAGAGTCAGAAATGTCAAATTGCTCAAGTAACTCCTAACAACCCCTGGTGGAACCCTTGGATTCCATGGAACCTTGGTTGAGAAACCCTGCCTTATATTCTTTAGGGCCTTGCTAATTAGCTTCACTACCCCTTATGTTGAACCTTCTTCCCACCAGTTAATGTATGTCTTTGTTTAGTCATCTGTGTGTCACTTTTTGGTTTGTTCCTCGGGTTTGTGTGCTTCTTAAAGGGCAGTTCCGGCCTCAAAATCGGAAAAATCGATTTTGGGCCATCCGCTTGCTGATTGCAACCTGAAAAAGAAATGGATAGTGCCGATTTATTTATTTTTTGTTTACTTACCTTATTATAGAAGAAAATATACTCACCTTCCTTCCACTTCCTCCCTCTGCGGCCGCGGCCCGCGCCATCACTTCCGGTTTGCAATGACTCCTGGGAGCTGAACGTCATCGCTCCCAGGAATCAATGCGCCTGCACCGGCCCCGCTCGTCACTTCCGGTGCAAGCGTGGCATTCCCTGCTATACAGCTTCTGGGCATGCCCAGAAGCTGTGCAGGGATGCCGCGCCTGCCCCGAGGGTGACGAGTGGGGCTGTTGCAGTGCATTGTGGGACTCCAACGTCATGGAAGAGGAAACACCTGAGATGGCAGCGCTGGAGAAGAAGTTTTCAAGGTAAGTATTTCTTTTTACAGGTAAGTGTGACCTGGGACAGTTCAGAGGCTATCCATTATGGTATGTACTAGCCCTGACTGTCCCGGGGGTATTTTTAGCTTAAATTGACCTTCGAGGCCGAAACTCCGCTTTAATCATCTCACTTATCTTTCCTTATCACCTTAAACATGACACATTTAGAGCATCCCTTGTTGACATGCATAACTGGTAGATTTACGAAGGGATGGTCATTTGTTTTTATTTTTATTTTATTATATTTTTTGTATATATAATATATAATATTTTTCATTCTCATTTATATAATACAATTCATATGATAGTATATAACTCTGTATTTAATTCATTTTTAACCATCAATATGTGTATCATGCTAATTGGGTATATACTTGATGTGGCTGATACCCAATTGGTGGTATCTGATCTAACGAATACCTGTGTTCATCTATAGGTGGTTCGATTAGACATTTGAGTGGATGTTTAATCTATATTTATAAATATTTATATTTTTAGTTAATTTGGATTAATATATGGTCACAACGAATTTGGTTCCTGGTTTTACAACTGTGGTGGCTGTGTGGCACCATAGTGCAGGTACCTGATTTCTATACAATCCAAAATATTGACACCAAATGTGTCATCTGTGTTTGCCAGCAGGTGGCGCTATTAAACCACTCAATTTTAAATTCATTTTAGAGATCTACCCTAGTTTTGGCTTCCTGGGGTACTGATTTCTTATCTATATGATTCTTTTTTATATGATTTGACATGTATGGCAGCGGCCTATTTAATGTTGGGCAATATCGCTGTCTTTCCCACATCCAAGATGACGGTTTGCTCCGCTCGGGATGGTCACATGGGGTGTGTACCTTTTGTACATAAGCGGTGGCATCAGCGTGCCGCCCGTACCTTGAAAACGTCACATTTGACGAAACGTGTGTCGGTCGCGGCGTGCTGACGTCACCTGCTTGTGCGGACGCTATTGCATAGGACGGGCGGAGGAGCCGACCGGCCGGCGGCTTGCCTAATCCTTGCTGTGATTCATCTGTTTTCTGTAAGTTGCTGTCTATTGTTTCTTAATAAAGTGTGGTGGTAATGCACTATGTAGTGCCTTTGTCTTCCATATTACACTACATTGGGGATATGATCGAGTCAGTTCAGGAGTGATCTTCCCGGTGACATCTGCTCAAAGGATTGTTTGTTGGAGAGTGTGGCTATTAACCCATTGTAGTCTGGTAAGCGGCAGCAGTGTTGGGAGAGGTCCTCTGTGTGCCATTTTTTTCCCCTTTTTCACCCTAAGCATACTTTATCTGGTAAGCATTTAGTACTCAAGGGTGTTGGTGCTCTATTTGGGGATTTGGCTTTGGTGATGGTGTGCACCTCTCAGGGTGACCTATAAGCGTATAACAGTATTATGCTATGGAGTCTACTTTTTCCCATATATGATTACCATTGACTGATGTGAGGCGAACCTGAGCACATTCATCTGAGGCTGGTCGACTCAACTCCACTTGAGTTTGTGGGTGAACCCTATTCCGTTTTCGGAGTGATCCTCCAAGAGTTATTGGCTCCGAGGACCGCTTGACGGATTGTTTGGCTTGAGCCTACTAAAATCTGGTAAGAGGCAGTGGTGTCGGGAGAGGTCTTTGTGTGTCACTTCTTTTCCATACATACCACTTATTATTTACCATCTGGTAAGCATTTGGGACTTAAGGGTGCTGGTGCTTCAAACTATCTGCCTTCTGGTGACGGTGTGCACTTCTCAGGGTGATCTATGAGTGTATAACAGTATTATGCTATGGAGTTTTAATTTTCTCCCATGCATGATTACCACCCGTTGATGAGAGGATTATCCGAGCATATCGATTGGAGGCTGGTTGATTCAACTTCATTTGAGTTTTTGGGCGAACTCTATTCCGTTTTCCGGTAAGGAGACTATATGAACACTGGTTTATTCATCTGACCCTGGAATTCTGGAATTTGGATTGTGTCTGTCATTTGGATACATATTTTGATATTATTGTGGACTATTTATCAATTATTGTGCTTTGTCTCAAGATCACTTGTCGATATAGTACATATTAGCGCAACTTAGCCCTTTACATCTATACCTTTGTTTGTCACAATTTAAGTTGCTGCTGTCTTCTATTAGTTAGCGCAGTTATATTTCTTCTTTTTCACATTTACAATACCTTATACCTTTATTTATATAAAAAAAAAAACTGCTCTGGTCCTTCTAGATGCCACTATTCAGCCACTGTTAGGGACCATGATTGTTAGTGTTCCCCTCTACAATAACAGAGACGGCTTCCCACCTGGAGAGCCACCTCTCCATGGAGAGCCAACCTTGAATGTTTATGGAGTATTAAGCAGCACTCATTAGATTTCTTGCCCTAATCGTGAAGAGATCACTCCTGCACAACCAACCTTCCTTTAAAGTATATATGAACCCTCACTTTATAAAATATCCCATTCAGTTAAAAATAAAAAATGTAAGGCAAAAATGTTGTGTATACATATAAAAGAAATTATAAATACCTCTTCTCTTTCGTTCATTGACGGACACAGCTCCTAATCATCTTGGCCATTGGGTTATACTGCCCCCTAGAGGAGTAGGACACTAGGCAGGAAAAAGCTTGACTATGCCTATGGGGCAGTCCCAGGGGGGTATACTCCCACTCTCAGTTATAGGCACTCAGTTTTTTTCTGCCTAGTCAGGAGTCAGGACCTAGTTCCTTGCTGGGATCTCCGGTCCTGGCATTTTTTTCTTTTTAAATTGAACTTTTTCCTATCTTTGTTATTTTGTTCCTGGGGGAATCTACTGTCAACTGCCGGACTGGACTGGATAATTTAGATCCAGAGAGTCCCCCCAGTCTGGCCAGCGAGCGTGCGTGGGCCTCAGCTCCGTGCTAGCTTGGCCACGACAAAGCCCCACTGGACAGGGGCTGCAAGTGCCTGATCGGTGGTGGTGAGTTTTTTGGTGGGGTTCTCTCTCCCTCTCTCTGCTATAGCATCAGTAGTGCTCTGTGCTGGGACCTGTGGTGCTGCCAGCGCGCTGAGGGTGTCTCTAGCAGTGTTATACACTTTTTCTGTGTGGGCCCCCCTCCCAACTAATGGAATCCCTGGAGCCCTTTTCCCCACCTGATCCCCTCTCAGAGGCTGCCGAGCCCTTCGGGTCCCAACAATCCCTGACTACACTGACAGTGGTCCTGGAGTCCTTAGTGTCCAAGGTGGATTTGGTCCTGGGAAAACAGGCTAACAAAAAGCATCCCCCACCTGTAGTGGACTCGCCGCTTTCCAGGTTTATTAAAGCTACCCTAATTTCGGTCAAGGAGTCCCCGACTTTTAAAGATCTGGCCCGCCATATGTTCTCTGTGGCTGGTTTGGCACTTAGGCCAGTATTTACTATTGCCCTGGTGTCACAAACTCTGACTGAGTGGGCTTTTACTCCAGGACCTGGAGGGGGAAAAGCTTCCCCCTGCCTTTGCGGAGCTGGCGGATCAGTTGATCCAGGGGCCACAGTTTATCTGTGATTCCTCTTTGGATGCGGCTCCTTTGATTTCTAGGCTGTCTGTATAAGCAGTGGTCCTTCGGCGTATTATCTGGCTGAAATGCTGGTCTGCACTTCTAAGAAGGCCTTGTCTGATCTCCCTTTTCTAGAGGATTGCCTGTATGGAGCTTCCTTGGATGACCTCTTTAGAGTTCTCACAAGGGGGAAGAGTATTGTTTTTCCGCAGGCTATCAAGGGCAAGGAGTCCTGTCGTAGACGTGGGCCACTCTTCTCGGCTCATAAGAGGCCTTTTCGTCCCTCAGGGTCTTTAAGACAAGGGATCAAAGCCCTTCAGGGCCTCCACCAGATGTTCCAAGAGGACCTGGTCTGGCAAGCCACAGCTATTCCAGACTTGCGGACAAGGCTTCCTCTGCATGAAGGGGTGCTCTCACCCATATCTGGGGTAGGGGGACGTCTTCCCTGGTTTCCGGTTCTGTGGACCCCCCTGGTACAGGACAAGTGGGTCCACAAAGTAATTCAGTCCGGCTACAAGATCAAGTTTCGGTCTTATCCTCCAGAAAGGTTCTTCCCTTCTAACCTGCACTTGTCCCCAGATCACTTACGGGGTCTCTTTGGGGCAGTGCAAATCTTGAAAAAACACTGGCTGGTGCTGAGGAACGACGGGATTTTGGGTCCGGTCTTGCCAGAAGCACCACAGGTGGTTTTTAGGGGGGTGCCTCCCTTGAGGTTACGAGTAGCCCCCAACATTATCAATCCCCCCAAACGGGTGTCCTTTTTTCAGGACAAGGTTGGGTTTTTTCCTTACAGATCCTGTGCCGTGTGCAAGGTCAACACGGGAGGCAGGAAAAAATGTGAGGAGTTTGAAGCCAGGATTACCAAAGAGGTACACAAAATTAACATCTTCATCACTTGTGCTTCCCGACACATGGTGTATCTTATCAGGTGCCCATGTGGTATGGAATACATTGGGCGGACTACTAGGATGCTTAGGGTCTGCTTGAATGAGCACATTACCAACATATGTAATGGGTTCCCTAAACATAGTGTCTCCCGCCATTATGATACACATCATAATAGGAACCCAGCAGGGACTCTTTTCCTGGGGATCGATAGGTATGTGGGGAACTGGTGGGGAAATAACCTCACGCGGGGGGTTTCCAGGTTGGTAACCTCCTGGATCTATCGCATCAAGGCTTATGCCCCTCATGGACTCAATGTTGAGTGGGACTTGAATGCGTTTATAAATAAAGCATGATAGATCCATTTATCCATACAATATCCCCCCTGAAAAGGGTACATCTTCGGTTTTTATTAACCATTATTTAAATTCATGAAGGTTTTAATTGGTTATGATTGTGGGAAATGTATTGTTACCCGTTGCAACGCATTTAATGATTGATGTTTTTATTATATTTTTAGCTGCTTGTTTTTAATTGTTGTATTGATGTAAGTGGCAGCAGTATGTGGTGATATCATGTGGGTGTTTCATTTATCCACTAGATGGCGCCGTCCCAATACTGTGCATGCTTGTCCATAATTAGTCATTGATTACCGAAATTGAATACATTGGTAATTTAATTTAGTGAGTAGACAGAGTGGGATTTATTTTTCCACCTTTTCGGCAGGATACACTTGTTTGGGTGGTCTTTATATTGTTGCCGATTTTCTACTCATAACTTCCGGGCGGTGGAGCGCATAGCTTCCCATTTCCGTTTTTTTGGTTCACCCAATCCGCTTCGTCCTGCTCCTGTAATTAGTGCGTCCCTCCGCCATGAGGCCACGCCCCTGACGACGTCATTCCGTATGACGAAACGTACGTCGGGCGTTCCCATTGGTGAAGACGGGCGCATGTGCAGTAGAGGACGACGGCGGCCATCTTCTTGGTTAGAAACATCGGGATGAATATACACTGAAACGCTGCTGCCACTCTGCAATAAATGTGAGTGCAATATTTGTTACTTTTATGCAATAAAATCTTTTAAGAACGTATTGCACCATGAGAGGCTCTTCTTCTGTCTTTTTGAGATCAAGTGCGAGAGGATATCAGCGTTTATGACCTAGTGTACCTTGGATATCTGCTGGGAACCGATCTTATGTCCATTGATGTTTATAGCTGTGTACTGCTCAATACATGGTGAGATCTGGTAAGGGTATTTAAGATACCTCTCTTGGTGGTGGTCTATGTCACGTGGCCTTTTAAGGGAAAGCGGACTGTACACTATAATTTTCGTCCACACGTGGTTATCCATTGCTTGGATTGATTTTAAAGGACTTTTCCTTTTTATATGGACTTTTTTATTGTTTTTTAAGCGCTACAATTTTACCCTTTTTATGCTTTATGATTGTTTCAGGATCATTTTGTGTAGCTGCTTTTTATACTATTATATTTCATTTATGTAACTTACTCAATCAAGTGCTATATGAGTTCTAGTTAAGTGGTGCATAGCGCAGCTATTTTATACTATTTAACTTTCATACTGATTTCTTTAGAGTTGCTGCTGTGTGTTTTCCAGAAATGGATATTTTTGATTACCGAACATCTTTGTCCATTAACACTTAAAAATCTCTTGACCACTGAACTCCATGCCAACTGGGATGTGGCCTTTTTCGAAGGTACATCACAGATGGCATGGTACCTAGAAGCCTCCGATGGGAAGTGTACCCTCAAAGTGATTTGGTAGACACTAATGAGTGGTATCAATTTTTTAACAATTCGGGATTAAACCTCATGAATTTTATGTTAGCCAAAAAGAAACAAAAGTTGTTGAAATTACTGTAGATGGGGAGATTAGTGCTATTAAAGAGAAACTTAGTACCTTTAAAAGTGGAGAGGAATACAAAAAGAAATCAGAGGCATTGAGAAAGCACCTGGAGAAGGAAGAATCTGAACAAAAAAATAAGAAAAAGAAAAAATTCTCCAGAGATGTTGGTGATTATAAGCGTGGTGAGGTTTTTAAATGGCAATCTACCATTACATCTAGAGGAGCATCTGGTGAGGGGGCTCGGGAGATTCTCCAGAGGAGATGGAGATCCCCGTTGCCCAACCGCCAGTGGTGCCTAGGCCCATCTCCACTGATATTATTGCCTCTACTCCTAGGCCTCCGCCTGCACAGTGGATTCAGAGGGGTAGAGGTAGAGGAAGGGGTAGAGGTAGAGGGACAGGGAAACCACGTCCCACTAATAACCATCCTGTTTACCAGCAGAATAGATTTGAACCTTTATCCGAACGATTTGATGATCCAGGTCGTTTTGTAACTTCGCACCCATATGAGCAGACTGGATATGATGATCGAGCCCAGTCTAGTCAAGATAGGGGAAATCAAAGACCCCCCTTTTACCAACATGATTATAATAATTATGATTATGGGAGTCCTTACTCTGGGGCCAAGGCATATGGTGGACGTAATAATCGGAATAATGTTTTTTTTCAGGAGACCCCAAAAGGCAAAAGGTTAAAAAACCTAAAAGAGGGTCCAGAGGGGGGAGAAGGATCCGAAAGAAAAAGGATGCGATTCTAAGAGATGTGGGCCTTTTCAAACCATGGCCTCAAATACGCGCCCCCCCCAAGCCTCTGAACAAATTCGATACTTTTATGGATTTGCAGAAGTTTGTTCGGAAGATGAGCATAAAACGCCATTTTCTCATGAATCCGATTCAACCAAGGACGAATTATGTGATGGGTGTTAAAACCACCACATTGGCTAATGCTTCCACTTTCAATCCCCCGGGAGCAATGGCTCCGTCCCTAACAGTATTTAGGGATTTGGTCGCAAGGGACATCGATGCTTTGCCTTCTAGAGATCTAAGGATGAATCCCACGTTTGCTAGAGGTCTTAAGAGTCTCAAAGAAAGGGATGATATTGTCGTGCGACCCGCCGATAAAGGCGGGGGGATTGTTATCTTGGATACTTCTCCTTACAACAATGAGATGTTGAGGTTATTATCAGATCGCGAGACCTATGAAATCCTGAAGGGTAATCCCACAGTTAAGTATAAAAAAGAACTAAGGGCTCTGGTAGAGGCTGGTTTTAAGAACAAGCTTCTTACAAATAAAGAGAAAGAGTTTCTGATCCCTCTGGCTCCGAGGACACCTGTAATGTACTATTTGCCAAAGGTACATAAGGATCCTGTCAACCCACCCGGGCGGCCTATTGTTAGCGGGATTGATTCCGTGACCTCCCGGGTGGGTAAATATATTGACAAATTCCTTCAGCCTTTGGTGGTTAAGACCCCCTCGTTTTTGCGTGACTCCATGCAAGTGGTGAATGAATTGAGGAACGTCAGCTGGAAGGAGACTTACATCTTAGCCACCGCTGACGTTTCCTCACTATATACTATTATTTCGTACGAACATGGAATGGAGGCAGTGGCTCATTACTTGAGACAGAGTGTACCTTTGGGGTTCCAGAGGGAATTCCTGATGTCACTCCTCGACTTTGCAATGAGTCAGAACAATTTTTGGTTCGACAATACCTACTACCGTCAAAGTCGGGGAGTGGCTGTGGGAGCGAAATTTGCGCCAAGTATGGCCAATTTATTCATGGCCAAGTGGGAGGAGGATGTCATTGGTGGGGTTCCCCAACCAGAGTTGGTACTCTGGAGGCGGTACATTGATGACATCCTCCTCCTATGGGATGGCGATTTTGCGTCTCTCGAATTGTTCATGATGAGATTGAACGCGAACGATAGGGGGATAGTGTTGACCTTTGAATGGAGCAAAAACGAGATCCATTTTTTGGATTTAAATATTAAAATTACGGAAGGTCAGATCACTACTTCCACGTACTTCAAGAAAACTGACAGGAACGGATTTATTGACAACACCAGCTGTCATCATCCATCTTGGCTGAAATCCGTTCCTGTCAGCCAATTCTTGAGGCTCAGGCGTAACTGCTCCAAGAAGGAGGACTTTTTGATAGAGGCAGTCTCCCTAAAGAAAAAATTCTTGGAGAAGGGTTACGATGAGAAAGATCTCGATTCTGCCATATTGAAGGCGGACCAGAGAGATAGGGAGGAATTACTACAACCCAGATGTAAACAAACGGATGATTCATATACACATGCTTTCTTTTCCTCATTCTCCACGCAGCACTATTCTGTCAAAAAAATCTTGAAAAAACACTGGTCGGTGCTGAGGAACTACAGGATTTTGGGTCCGGTCTTGCCAGAAGCACCACAGGTGGTTTTTAGGGGGGTGCCTCCCTTGAGGTTACGAGTAGCCCCCAACATTATCATTCCCCCCAAACGGGTGTCCTTTTTTCAGGACAAGGTTGGGTTTTTTCCTTGCAGATCCTGTGCCGTGTGCAAGGTCAACACGGGAGGCAGGAAAAAATGTGAGGAGTTTGAAGCCAGGATTACCAAAGAGGTACACAAAATTAACACCTTCATCACTTGTGCTTCCCGACACGTGGTATATCTTATCAGGTGCCCATGTGGTTTGGAATACATTGGGCGGACTACTAGGATGCTTAGGGTCCGCTTGAATGAGCACATTACCAACATATGTAATGGGTTCCCTAAACATAGTGTCTCCCACCATTATGATACACATCATAATAGGAACCCAGCAGGGACTCTTTTCCTGGGGATCGATATGTATGTGGGGAACTGGCGGGGAAGTAACCTCACGCGGGTGGTTTCCAGGTTGGAAACCTCCTGGATCTATCGCATCAAGGCTTATGCCCCTCATGGACTCAATGTTGAGTGGGACTTGAATGCGTTTATAAATAACGCATGATAGATCCATTTATCCATACAATATCCCCCCTGAAAAGGGTACATCTTCGGTTTTTATTAACCATTATTTAAATTCATGAAGGTTTTAATTGGTTATGATTGTGGGAAATGTATTGTTACCCGTTGCACCGCATTTAATGATTGATGTTTTTATCATATTTTTAGCTGCTTGTTTTTAATTGTTGTATTGATGTAAGTGGCAGCAGTATGTGGTGATATCATGTGGGTGTTTCATTTATCCACTAGATGGCGCCGTCCCAATACTGTGCATGCTTGTCCATAATTAGGCATTGATTACCGAAATTGAATACATTGGTAATTTAATTTATTGAGTAGACAGAGTGGGATTTATTTTTCCACCTTTTCGGCAGGATACACTTGTTTGGGTGGTCTTTATATTGTTGCCGATTTTCTACTCATAACTTCCGGGCGGTGGAGCGCATAGATTCCCATTTCCGTTTTTTTGGTTCACCCAATCCGCTTCGTCCTGCTCCTGTAAATAGTGCGTCCCTCCGCCATGAGGCCACGCCCCTGACGACGTCATTCCGTATGACGAAACGCACGTCGGGCGTTCCCATTGGTGGAGGCGGGCGCATGTGCAGTAGAGGACGACGGCGGCCATCTTCTTGGTTAGAAACATCGGGATGAATATACACTGAAACGCTGCTGCCACTCTGCAATAAATGTGAGTGCAATATTTGTTACTTTTATGCAATAAAATCTTTTAAGAACGTATTGCACCATGAGAGGCTCCTCTTCTGTCTTTTTGAGATCAAGTGCGAGAGGATATCAGCGTTTATGACCTAGTGTACCTTGGATATCTGCTGGGAACCGATCTTATGTCCATTGATGTTTATAGCTGTGTACTGCTCAATACATGGTGAGATCTGGTAAGGGTATTTAAGATACCTCTCTTGGTGGTGGTCTATGTCACGTGGCCTTTTAAGAGAAAGCGGACTGTACACTATAATTTTCGTCCACACGTGGTTATCCATTGCTTGGATTGATTTTAAAGGACTTTTCCTTTTTATACAGACTTTTTTATTGTTTTTTAAGCGCTACAATGTTACCCTTTTTATTGTTTTTCCGCAGGCTATCAAGGGCAAGGAGTCCTGTCGTAGACGTGGGCCACTCTTCTCGGCTCATAAGAGGCCTTTTCGTCCCTCAGGGTCTTTAAAACAAGGGATCAAATCCCTTCAGGGCCTCCACCAGATGTTCCAAGAGGACCTGGTCTGGCAAGCCACAGCTATTCCAGACTTGCGGACAAGGCTTCCTCTGCATGAAGGGGTGCTCTCACCCGTATCTGGGGTAGGGGGATGTCTTCGCTGGTTTCCGGTTCTGTGGACCCCCCTGGCCTGGTATAGGACAAGTGGGTCCACAAAGTAATTCAGTCCGGCTATAAGATCAAGTTTCGGTCTTATGCTCCAGAAAGGTTCTTCCCTTGTAACCTGCACTTGTCCCCAGATCACTTGCGGGGTCTCTTTGGGGCAGTGCAAGACTTGCTACTTCAAGGGATGATTGTCCCGGTTTTGACTTCGGTACGTTTTTAGGGATTTTACTCAAACCTGTTTACAGTTCCCAGGAAGGAAGGCAAGATACGTCCAGTTCTGGACCTCAAGGCTCTAAACTGCTTTGTACGGGTACAGAAGTTCCGAAAGGAGTCCATTCGCACGGTAGTGGTGTCCCTACATCAGGGATTTTCTCGCTTCTATCAACATCAAGGACGCCTTCCTTCACATTCCAATATGTGCCAGTCACCTTCCTCTGCTTTGTCGTGGGCATTACCATTTGGTCTTGTCTCCACCCCTCGGGACTTTACAAAAGTCTTGACCTGGTGCTAGCATTGTTGCGTCAGCAGGGGATCGCGCTACTGGGGTACCTGGATGATCTTTTTCTGCGAGCAGAGTCCCTGGCTGCTACGATAGAAAACTTGGGGATTACTCAACTTGGGGATTACTCTGCGAACTCTCAGGGATTCTGAACCTTCAGAAGTCTGCTCTGGTTCCGTCCACAAAACTAGACTATCTGGGTCTGGGTCTGACTCTGGTCTTGGTCCCAGACAGAGTGTTTTTTCCTCTGGAAAAACTTCAGAAATGCGGAAGAAACAATTCATCTTCTGTTTTTCAGCAGACAGACGGTCTTGCCTCCGGGCTTGCATGCGGGTGCTGGGCCTGATGGTGTCTACCTTTTGAGGTGCGCCGCCTTTTTGTTCTTTATACAGTGTTCCCCTGACCCCAGGAGGGCAGCATAAGCTGTGATTGTACCCGGAGCCTTAGAGACCTACCGCCGCCATATCTCTGTTGAGTGCAAGAAAATTTGTCTACTTGTTCATATTTGTACTATTTCATCCATTGACACCAATGATGGGGCACTATTTTTTCCATTGACACCAATGATGGGGCACTATTCCTCTCAATGCAACCGATGATGGGGCCACTATTATTTCCGGTGACACCAATGATGGGTCACTATTCCTTCCACTCATATCAATGATGGGGTACTATTCCTCCTATTAATACCAACAATGGAACACTAGTCCACCCAATAACACTAATGATGGGGCACTATTATTTCCAATAACACCAATGATGGGGTACTATTATTTCCAATAACACCAATGACGGGGCACTATTCCTCCCAATGAAACCGATGATGGGGCACTATTGTTTCCAGTGACACCAATGATAGGAAACTATTCCTCCTACTGATATCAATAGTACATTTCTACTACTGACTTCAATGATGGGGAATTATTCATTCCACTAATACCAATGATTGGGCACTATTCCATCCACCGACCCCAGGACATTTTCTTTTCCCAATGGCCACAGTTGCTCCCCCCCCTAAAGTTTCAAGGACAGTAAACTGGCCCTTTCTTTAGAAAGTTTGGAGACTCCTGATTTAGAGTACAAACATTTTTTTTTGTTGTCCTATATGAACGTGTCAGCTGTGTTTGTCTAATTCAGTGTAGAGTAATGGCTTGAAAATATGCATGAAACACAAAATTATTTTAACAACCCCAAATCTTCTGAATAAAGTACAGCTGAGTAATCCGTAACCTTGTGTATCTCAAGTGCGAAAACCTTTTTAGAATATGAATAGGAGTGTGACAGGTCCCCCACCTGTTCTCAGTGCAGCATAATCAGCTGCCTTGTTCTTCTGCCGATTGAGAATATAAATTTAGCATTATGGATGAAATTCTAAGTATATCTTTCTACATTGCTCAGTATATCATCCATTTCTCACCAGGGATGGGAGGAAGGGAAGCAGCTGGAATCGCCTAGCAGGGGATCAAACTATTAGGGCACATAAGGTTGGAAAACACCAAATGCTGCCTGTTGTAAGGCTTATGCACACAAATATATTTGCAGGCGTACAGCATAAAATATGCCTGTATTTGCGGCACCCGGGTGCCCCAGCTGCTGAGTAATTCTGCCCTTAGGAATAAATTACAAAATATGCGGTATATACATGTAAATGCAGATGTATAGGCATATTTTCCCTATTTTGTGTAAAAAATGTGAAAAAACTTTCCACGCTATCCCTGTGTATAAACAACCTATTACTCAACTCTCTATATACTATAGGAAGCAGCTAACACCACTATGCATCCAACCACCTGTACAAAATGCAATAAATTTATATAATATAGCAATACGTGCAGTGCTATCAAAAAAGTGGTAAAACATGCATTTGAATACAAATAATAATGTGAATCACAATGAAAGAAATGCAAAAACGTATATGAAGGTACCAGAAATATCCTAATCATAAATAAATAAATGTCCATGTCAAATATATAGTGAAAGTCCACTTAGAAAAGGAACCACAAATCCCAGCATGCAAAGAAAGCCAAGCTTCCCGGCATTTGATAGTAAGGAATCACCAATAAGTGAGGCAAGAAGACTGGCCGCTTACCAGATGGATATGGCTTCCAAATTAATGGATAAGCCTCAAAGGGCCTTTTGAGGGTAAACCTCATTAGATGGAAAACATCAGGGGGTTTAGTTCAGTAGGTTAATGGATGATATGCACAGTCCTGCTGTCACCTGCTACCGCTACTACAGTAGTCGCCTCTAAGAACTGCCCATAGGACCCAAACCCTGCCCTACTATGCCATAGAGAACAGGTGCTACTTGTAACAGCAAAAAATTTATCAGATTTTTATTTATTTTTTCTAAAAAAAAAAGTGTTAAAAATAAAAAATAAAATAAATAGGAAAAAAAATAAAAGTTTAAATTACCCCCGTCCCCGTGAGCTCCCACACGAAAGGAAACCCACACCTAAGTCGCGCCTGCAAACAAATGCTGTTCAAATCACACATGTGGGGTATTGCCGTGATCATCAGAGTGAGAGCAATAATTCTAGTAAAAGACGTCCTCTGTAACTCTAAACTGATAACCGTTATAATTTTTTAAAGCGCTGCCTATTGAGATTTTTAAGTACAATAATTTGTCGCAATTCCATGAGTGTGCACAATTTTAAACCCTAACATGTTAGGTGTCTATTGACTCAGCGTGACATCATCTTTCACACATTACAAAATAATTGCGCTAATTCTACTGTTTAGTTTTTTTTTTTCATTCCGTAAAGTGTATTTTTTCCCCCAAATTTTTTTTTAAACACTGCTGTGCAAATACCACGTGAAAAAAAAAAATATTGCAATGACCGCCATTTTATTCTCCAGTCTTTGCTAAAAACTAAACATATATATATATATATATATATATATATATATATAATGTTTGGGGGTTCTAAGTAATTTTCTAGCTAAAAATACAAATTTTTATCTTGTAAACAACATGTGTCAGAAATAGGCTTAGTCCTTAAGTGGTTAAAGCGGAGTTCCACTCAAAAGTGGAACTTCCACTTTAAGTGGTCCTGACCCTCTGACATGCCACATTTGGCATGTCATTTTTTGGGGGGGTACCTAAATTTGACAGGTACCCGCTCCCACTTCCGCTCGGGCCGCCTAGGCAGCTTGGGCGGAAGTTCTCCTCTGCCCCTCCCACCCTGCAATCTTCTGGGACACGTCAGAGGTCCCAGAAGATTGCCTGTATATTCAGCACGTGCAGCGCGACTCGCGAATGCACAGTATGCACCCGGCTGTGAAGCCGCAAGCTGTCATAGCCAGGTGCCCACGCCAGAGAGGCAGGCGCCGCGGGGAGAAGACGGAGAGAACCGAGGCTCCCCCCGGCCACATGGCGGGACTGTGGGACAGGTGAGCGTGTTTATTAAAAGTCAACAGATACACTTTTTGTAACTGATGACTTTTATTAAACACGAAAACAGCTGGAACTCCGCTTTAATAAATGATTCAATGTCTGTGAAAAAAAGTGCATTCCCATACACCAGAAACCACAGTGCCCTTCACCCCACTTATGGGTGTCTTCTCACGTGCTTGAATGGACCTCACTAATGAAAGGAGGTCTATATGCGCTTTGCAGTGTTATAAGTGGCACCGCTCCCACTGGCTGTACACTCCAAATCCGTGGCTCTCAGCAGCTCTGAGTATGTACAGCATGTAATACACCTCTTATTGATAGTTTTTTTATGATGTGGATTTAGTGACACTTTAAGTTGCAAAGGCAATGACCAGGGGTGTACACATGCTGCAACTGTATCACGACCAGCAAAAATTATCCCCTCCCCCATCGCTTTCAATTGCATGGGGCTGCACTTGCAACTGTGTGCAATGCATTTGGTTGTGATATGGTGGTGTGGGTTTTTAGGGGTTAAAATAGATGGTGAGGAGGCGACATAACACCTCCTTGCCATCCCATCAAAAGACCTATGATAAGCGATCCAAGCTTCATGTAAATGAGCCCTTAGGGAGACCTCTTTTTCACCTGCATTTATGCCTATGTCCATGAGTCAGCAGCACATGTGTGTTATCTCCCAATTATTGCTAAGAATGCTGTAGGACAGCAGTAGCTTACCTCTCCGCAGTCAGCAGACAATTATAATGCATTGGTTACCATTTCCAGCTCTCTGGAATTCCTGCAGAAGTAATGTCAGTAACCAAGGCGTTTTTGCTATTTCAGCTGAAATTAATTCAAGACCATGCCAGGATGCCGTGATTGGCAGCAATACATCTCTATTTTCGTTTTATTGTATTTCAAGGCTAATATTGGAAATCTATCTTTTGTTTCTATTAGGATGGTTAGTAGACTTTGTCTTGATACCATCCTTTTGTAATCTCTAGGGCCGGTTCACACTGGTGCGATGGAAGACATTCACACTGTATTGCTGTGCAAATTGCATGTGATGTCTGTGCAATAAAAATTCAGCCATACAGATTGTATGTGAATACGCATCACATTCAGACCAAGCTCGTGCAGGACCTTTTTTTTGGTCTACACCAAAATCGGATCACTTGGGTGTTCACACCTATGCGATCCGAATCCTGTCCGAATTGACAGTTCGCATTGCGATATGGAAACTGATCTGGGGGTGTCGTTTAACTTTGTATTGACACCAGCGGTTCGCATATGGCAATGTGAACTGCCTGTGAATCGGGTGCGATGCGGGAACCCGCAGTGGATTTGCAGGGTTCCCGCATCACACCAGTGTGAACCGAGCCCAACAGCAGCTCTAAAAATTGGAAAAGGAGCAGTGCTTTGAGCAAATAACAACAAAAAACAGACAAACAGCCTGTGAGGAGAAATTAATATTCTCATCATGATCCTACCAAATCGCTAGTTATAGCTCTTGCTTAGTAACTAAAACGTGTATATATAAAGGAAAAAGGGTGTATACAGCTAAAGGGTGCAGCCCCCCAGTAGTACACAAAGTGGTTAACTGAAGGCAAGAAGATAGGTGGTGATGATCAAATTGCAACAATTTATTACAAAAAATACTAAAATGTCTCCTATGCAGAGTATACAACACTATGGTAATAGCTAAGATGTGATACAATTGCATAAAGCACAACACCATATCCCACATCTAACAGACAATAGCCACAAACTGGACGAACAACACATATAAAAAACAGAAACAGAATGCATCTGGACATGCCGGTATTATTATTATTTTTATTATTATAATTATTATACAGGATTTATATAGCGCCAACAGTTTGCCCAGCGCTTTACAGTGTGGGGGAAGACAATACAGTTACATGGCCTCATGCACAAAGGGCATTAGACTTGTGGTGCGACTTGCACTCTGAGGATCTTGAGGGGGAACTCCTCTCCAAAATGGGAAAAAAAAATGGTGTGGAGCCGGCATGATCACTGGAGACATCGTCGTCGGAGTACCTGAGTGAGAGGACCGGAGTGAGAGGACCGGAGTGAGAAGACCAGAGGTAGAAGACCAGAGGGAGAAGATCGGAGGAAGATTTTTAATAAAGGACTTCTCAAAACCATCCCTTGTCATTTTTTACACTACACTGTCTTTTTTGGGGTGAATGGGTAGGGGTACAATATACCCCATACTCATTCACATAGGGAGGGGGCCCCCTTGTTATAGGGGGCGCCCAGATTCCGATAAGCCCCATGCCCGCAGACCCTCACAACCACCACCCAGGGTTGTTGGGAAGAAGCTCTTGTCCTCATCAACATGGGGACAAGGTGCTTTGGGGTGGGGGGTGCAGTGCCCCCCCCCTGCTCCAAAGCACCCATCCCTACATATTGAGGGCGTGTGACCTGGTATGGTTCAGGGGGGTGGGGCCGTTCGTTCATCCCCTCCTCTATCCTGACCTGCCGGGCTGCATGCTCAGATAAGGGTCTGGTATGGATTTTTGGGGGGTGACCCCACTCCATTTTTTTTGCGTGGGGCTCCCCTCAAAATCCATACCAGACCCGAAGGGGCAGCTGCAAAAATACCCCGTGTGCATGAGGCAAAAAATGTGAAATATGTATATCAGTTAGGAATCATGATCATAATGATCTTGCAAATCTGACTTCATCTTGCACATAGCCCCTGTAAAGAATAATACAACTGGGATGGCAATGACCCTCACCTGATCACCAGTTAGGCCTTTTCCAGTAGATGAACCGTGTTGAGCAATGAGGAGTCACTTATTATTGCAATGTGTTGCTCGCCTATAGCAATCTCCAAAATAAAATGCTTGCTCAAAATTGGATAAACAAGAATAGAAGTCGCTTGTCAATGCTGCATATAATATCTTCAAATTCGGGTGGATTGAGAAGATAAGGATTAAAGTGTTTAGTGTATAGGGCAGATTCACAAGATGTAAACAGGTAATCACTTGTATTTAAATGGCATTCAATTGCTGCAGTAATTCTGAATAGCAGTGGTTTTGCTGGCCTCGGGTCTCTGTTGTTGTATATGATCTTACCATACCGGTTCCTAGATGATATCCCTCTTAATTAGGGTAGGGTCGGTATACGGTGTTCCCAACTGTTTCACAACTCAAGCCTATCCACTCTGTCCACATCTATCCCGGATCACATATACGGCAAGTTCCAAGGCAGCAGCAGTAGTCAGCCAAGCCCTTCACTGCACACTGTTCTGTCCACACCACTTCTGATAGCCCTAATTGTAGGATGGTGTTTGGGCCAATAGCTGCATTGCACATGTGGTTACAGTGAGCCTGCTGACAGGAGGAAAGAGATGACATCATCAGTTTACTGCTTCTGCGTTTTTCAGCCAGCTGTCTGGTGGTGTGTTTATGACAGGCTGTGCTGCTTTAAGTCAAGGTCCTTTGTCAGTGTTATAGTTAATTGCAGTTTCCAGTCCTTAGATTCGGTGTGACCAATGTTGCTGCTTTCGTTTTCTTTTCTCTGGCTTTTTTTTTTTTTGTACTTTTTTGACAAGAAAGGCCCGGAGTAAAACAGAAGACAATAAACGGAGGGCCGGCATGACAAGGGTTAATAAGGGCTTGGGTATAGGAAGGAAAAGGTGTTGTTAGGGTTAACAGGACAGTTGGCTGGTTGAGAGACATGGCCAGGGTTGGGAGGATCATTGGGATGAGCTTTTGGTGACCTGAAGGAAGGGGAGTCAACCGGAGGTCATACAAGCAGGGAACAGCTTCCACCCTCCCGCCCAGCATTTGGTGGGATGTTTTCAGTTGGATTACGGGATATGGAAGAGTTCATATGGTAACGGTGGTGGGGTGCAAGGTCCTTTTTAGGTTCATTTGGGCATAAAAGGTGTGGTGTAGGGACCCGTCTGAGGTATGGCTCCCAGTTGGTGTAGGTACCTGCGAGTTGTCTTCGAGTCGGTGTTTTTGTGGCTGGAGGCCTGACAAGTAAACGTACTGTCGTTGATTTGATGCCTATTAGGACCGTGTGGCTCCAATTTTTTTTCATACACTGTGTGTTCAGGTTATGATGTTATTGATCAATATTTATTTGTTAATTATAATTTTGGTTAATAAAAGGCTGTGTTACACTCAGCGCTCCGGGCCCCCTGCTGGCCTCGAAGCGCTCACAGCGCACCGGGACTCTTAGATCTAAAGGACCAGTGCACAGGTGATTGGTACCTGGCCCAGACTGGTTATTAAGGGTTAAGGTTTGTGAAAGGCAGTGCTGACTTAATTAGGCTTCACCTGTGCACTGCTCATTAATACCTTCTCCTCACACAGCTTCCTGCCGGATCTTTGTGCCTTGTGCCTCTGTGAAAGCGTTCCCTTCTGTGTTTGTTTGCTTTGCCTGTTGCCGAATCCTTGCTACCGACATCTCGCCTTTGAACCTCTGCCGCCTGCCCTGACCTCTGCTACGTCCGACTACGCTCTTGCCTACTCCCTGTGTACCAAGCCATATCAGCTGCCAGAGAGATCGAGTTGTTACTAGGGGACACGACCTGGTAGTTACAGCCGCAGCAAATCCATCCCACCTTGCGGCAGGCTCTGGTGAAGACCAGTAACTGCTTAGAACCAGTCCTCTAGTACAACCCGCGCCATCGTCTCTCTGGTCCAGAGGATCCACTACCAGTCCTGCCGGTTCGTGACAGTAAGATCCGGACATGGATCCCGCTGATGTTCTGTTGCCAAGCCTAGCGGACCTCACCACCGTTGTGGCCCAGCAAGGTCAACAGTTGACCCAGCTGACCGCTATGTTTCAGCAGTTCCTGCCAACTCAGCAACAGCCAGCTCCTCCGTCAGCATCTGCTGCACCTCCCACACAAGCAGTTGCCACCAGGTCCAGAATCCGCTTGTCTCTGCCGGACAAGTACGACGGAGATCCTAAATTATGCCGAGGGTTCCTGTCTCAGTGCTCTCTTCACCTCGAGCTACTGTCTGACCAGTTTCCGTCTGAGCGAGCCAAGGTAGCCTTCATCCTCAGTCTGCTTTCCGGGAGGGCCCTGGCCTGGGCTACACCATTTTGGGACCGCGCTGATCCAGTCACCGCATCTGTCCAGAATTTTTGTCAGGAGTTTCGTAACGTATTCGAGGAACCTGCCCGAGTTACCTCCGCAGAGACTGCCTTGCTAAACTTGTCCCAAGGAACTTCTACTGTGGGTGATTATGCCATCCAGTTCCGTACCCTTGCCTCCGAGCTGAACTGGAACAATGAAGCTCTTTGTGCCACTTTTAAGAAGGGACTCAATAGTGACATTAAGGACGTCCTTGCTGCACGTGACCTGCCTACTACACTGAGTAACCTCATCTTGCTGGCCACCAGGATCGATAAACGTTTCTCAGAGAGACAAGAGGAACTCCATCTTGAAAAGGAAAGAGCTCGTCCTAAACGCTACCCTCGTCTGGCCCCTGTGTTCCAGCGTCCACCTCAACCTGTCTCTGGGTCTTCCATTGTGGAGGCCATGCAGGTGGACCGGTCTCGCCTGACCCCGCAAGAACGAAGCCGTCGTAGAGACGAGAAACTGTGTTTATACTGCGCTAGTACCGAGCACTTCCTTAAGGACTGTCCTCTTCGTCCCCAACGTTCGGGAAAAGCTCGCACCTAGTGAATGTGGGAGAGGCATTACTAGGTGTGGATTCTTCCTCTCCACGTCTCATCATACCCGTGCAGTTGTTCCTGTCGTCCAAGTCCTTTTTTTCTGCTGCAGCCTTCTTGGACTCCGGCTCAGCCGGCAACTTCATTCACGCCTCCTTGGTCGACAAGTACCGAATTCCTGTAATTCGTCTTCCCAAGCCGATCCTCATTTCTACGGTCAACGGGGAGAGACTCTCTGCTACGGTACAATACCGCACCCAGCCTCTGCGGATGGACATTGGGGTGTTTCACACAGAGACTCTGGAATTTTTTGTTCTTCCCTTTTGCTCTTCCGAACTCCTGCTGGGTCTACCGTGGTTGCAACGCCATGTCCTGTCCTGAATTGGTCCACCGGTGAGATTTTGCGTTGGGGTTCCTCCTGCTCTGACCGGTGTCTCAAGCCTGCTCCTATCAAACGGGACCCACTAATTCCTCCGCCACCAGGTCTCCCCAAGACTTACCACCGTTTTGCGGATGTCTTCTGTAAAAAGCAAGCTGAGACTCTTCCTCCTCACAGGCCTTATGATTGTCCTATTGACCTATTACCTGGCTCTACTCCACCTCGATGCAGAATTTATCCTCTCTCACCTCCAGAGACTCAGGCCATGTCAGACTATGTACGTGAGAACTTACAGAGAGGGTTTATTAGGAAGTCTTCTTCCCCTGCTGGAGCCGGTTCTTTCTTTGTGTCTAAAAAGGATGGTTCGCTCCGCCCCTGCATTGACTATAGAGGACTCAATAAAATTACCATTAAAAACCGTTACCCACTGCCTCTAATCTCTGAGTTGTTTGACCGTCTCCGAGGAGCCAAGATTTTCACCAAGCTGGATCTCCGCGGGGCCTACAACCTGATCCGCATTCGAAAGGGAGACGAGTGGAAGACTGCTTTTAACACCAGGGACGGTCATTTTGAATACTTAGTGATGCCCTTTGGGCTCTGTAACGCCCCTGCAGTCTTCCAGGAGTTCGTGAACGACATCTTCCGGGACCTTCTTTACACTTGTGTAGTAGTATACCTGGATGACATCCTTATTTTTTCCTCTAATTTGGAGCAACACCGAGTCCATGTCCAACAAGTTCTCACCCGTCTCAGGAGTAATCGCCTCTATGCCAAGATTGAGAAGTGTCTGTTTGAGCGTTCCTCCTTGCCCTTCCTGGGATATATCATCTCTGCCCAAGGACTTCAAATGGATCCTGCCAAGCTCTCAGCGGTTCTGGACTGGCCACGCCCCTCTGGCCTCCGAGCCATACAGAGGTTCCTGGGTTTCGCCAACTACTACAGACAATTTATTCCTCATTATTCCACCCTGGTGGCCCCCATCGTGGCCTTGACTAGAAAAGGTGCAAATCCCAAAACCTGGCCTCCTCACGCTGAAGAGGCCTTCCAGTCCCTGAAAGCCGCCTTTGCTTCTGCACCTGTTCTGTCCCAGCCAGATTCTTCCAAGCCATTCTATCTGGAAGTGGATGCATCCTCAGTGGGAGCCGGAGCTGTGCTAACTCAGAAGTCATCCAGAGGCAAGACCATAACTTGTGGCTTCTTCTCTAAAACCTTTTCCTCCGCCGAGAAGAATTACTCTATTGGGGACAGAGAACTGCTGGCAATTAAATTAGCCTTGGAGGAATGGAGACATCTTCTCGAGGGTGCTCCTCACCCTGTGATCATCTTTACGGACCACAAGAACCTAGCCTACCTCCAGTCAGCTCAAAGACTAAATCCCCGCCAAGCCCGTTGGTCCATCTTCTTCGCCCGCTTCAATTTCCAGATTCATTTCTGCCCAGCTGCTAAGAACATCAGGGCGGATGCCCTTTCTCGCTCTTCAGATGTGGTGGGTGACATACCCACTCCTCAACACATTATCCCTCCAGAATGTCTCATCTCGGTTGCTCCTGTGGACCTGCGTCTTCTTCCTCCCGGCAAGACCTACATTCTTCCTCGTCAGCGGTTACAGATTCTCAAGTGGGGCCACGCTTCCCTTTTAAAAAATCTCTTCAATTAATTTCCCAAAGATATTGGTGGCCCACTCTGGAGAGAGACGTCACAGAATTCGTCCAATCCTGTGTGATCTGCGCTCGTGACAAAACTCCTCGTCAGAAACCTGCGGGTCTTCTTCTGCCTCTTCCTGTTCCTGAGACCCCTTGGTCGCACATCGCCATGGACTTTATCACTGATCTTCCCTCCTCCCATGGTAAGACGGTCATCTGGGTCGTGGTGGACCGATTTTCAAAGATGGCTCACTTTGTGTCCCTGCCTGGTCTCCCGTCCGCGCCTCAGTTGGCCAAACAGTTTTTTCTACACATCTTCCGCCTCCACGGCCTTCCCAGACACATCGTCTCGGACCGTGGGGTGCAGTTTGTTTCCAGATTTTGGAGGGCTCTCTGTGGTCAGCTCGGAGTCAAGTTGGACTTTTCTTCCTCGTATCACCCTCAGTCCAATGGCCAAGTGGAACGGGTGAACCAGATTCTGGGAGATTATCTACGCCATTTTGTGTCCTCCCGTCAAGATGATTGGTCGGATTTACTCCCTTGGGCAGAGTTTTCTTACAATTTCAAGCAATCTTCTGCCTCCAATAAATCCCCATTTTTTGTGGTCTATGGTCGTCATCCTCTGCCACCTCTGCCTCGGACCTCTGCTCCCTCTTCTGTACCAGCTGTAGAGGACCTCCTTCAGGACTTCTCTTCTATTTGGCGAGAGACCCACTCAGCCCTCCTCAAGGCCTCGGCCCGTATGAAGTTCCAGGCCGATAAAAGTCGCAGAGCTCCTCCGGAATTCAGTCCCGGTGACAAAGTGTGGCTCTCCTCAAAATTCATCAGATTTAAGGTCCCAAGTTACAAGTTGGGCCCTCGTTACTTGGGTCCCTTTAAAATCAAGAGCCGCATTAACCAGGTGTCCTACCAGCTCCATCTTCCACCCTCTCTCCGAATCCATAACTCTTTCCATGTCTCCCTTCTCAAACCTGCTATCTTTAACCGCTTCTCTCCTAAACTTCTTTCTCCCACCCCTGTCGCTGGTACCTCTGATATTTTTTCGGTCAAAGAAGTCCTAGCGACCAAAGTCATCCGGGGTAAAAGATTTTTTTTGGTAGATTGGGAGGGCTGCGGCCCTGAGGAGAGATCTTGGGAGCCGGAGGAGAACATCCTGGACCGCAGCCTCATCCGCAAGTTCTTGGGTTCCAAAAAGAGGGGGAGACCAAAGGGGGGGGTACTGTTACACTCAGCGCTCCGGGCCCCCTGCTGGCCCCGAAGCGCTCACACCGCACCGGGACTCTTAGATCTAAAGGACCAGTGCACAGGTGATTGGTACCTGGCCCAGACTGGTTATTAAGGGTTAAGGTTTGTGAAAGGCAGTGCTGACTTAATTAGGCTTCACCTGTGCACTGCTCATTAATACCTTCTCCTCACACAGCTTCCTGCCGGATCTTTGTGCCTTGTGCCTCTGTGAAAGCGTTCCCTTCTGTGTTTGTTTGCTTTGCCTGTTGCCGAATCCTTGCTACCGACATCTCGCCTTTGAACCTCTGCCGCCTGCCCTGACCTCTGCTACGTCCGACTACGCTCTTGCCTACTCCCTGTGTACCACGCCATATCAGCTGCCAGAGAGATCGAGTTGTTACTAGGGGACACGACCTGGTAGTTACAGCCGCAGCAAATCCATCCCGCCTTGCGGCGGGCTCTGGTGAAGACCAGTAACTGCTTAGAACCGGTCCTCTAGTACAACCCGCGCCATCGTCTCTCTGGTCCAGAGGATCCACTACCAGTCCTGCCGGTTCGTGACAGGCTGCTATAGCCAATTTAACTCCATCCGGTTGTAGTGTGGTTATTATTGGAAGGGATGGGGTTTTATTTGTATAGTAGATAAGTACAAGCCATATTTTATACCTTAGTCATGTTAATTCTACTAGTTACACGCTTCCTGTCCTATGACAACAATGCTCACTCACTTTACTGTATCTATAAAGGAGCAGTGTTGTCACCTTAGGTCAGGAAGTGTGCTAGGATTACACAACACCTCCCTCTTTCCTCCTATCCATAAGAGGGAGGTGTTCTATAGTTAGGCAGAGCTGATAACAATGTTTTGAATTTTAATGCAATATTATTAGCTCACTACAGTAAGTTAGAACCTCACTGAAATTCTGACAGGATCAACGTGTATTCTTTGATTTATTGAAATACATAACAAAACACTTTCAATGATAGATTCAACAGACCGAAGGGGAACAAATAAGAGATTTGTGTTGTTAGGGTTTACATACTCCTTTACCTTCAAAGAAACAGGGAAGCAAACATAGGCTAATAAGACAACCAATAGGAGCCAACAATTGCTAATATGCCTAATGCCTCCAAGAATCTCAAAAAAGTTTTATACTAGCTTGCCTCTTTTTTAAGTTAGGAAAACTGTTGATATTTAATGTTTAACCACTTGCCGACCATATCACTGGCATGTCATATGGCAGCAAGGCGGCTCTGTTGTGCAAGATCATGTACTAGGTATGTGATCTGGTAGTTCCAGGTGGGGAGGACGCACTCTCGCCGCTGCCGACCCGGTTGTGCTGTGACTATACACAGCAGATGGTGATCCACCGGTGCCAGCCAATGGATGACCACCAGCAGCCGCTGATCGTCGGGAAGACACAGGACAGACCCTGCCTGTCAGCAGGGAAGTTATGGATTTTCTTTCCCTCCAAAGCAGGGAATAAAATCCATTACTTCCGTTAGTAAAAGCAGCACATACAATACACCAAAACACTGGTTAGGCAGACATTTAACACTTTGATTGCCCTAGTTGTTTAACCCCTTCCCAGCTAGTGTCATTAGAACCGTGACAGTTATTGTTTTTAGCACTGATCACTGTATTCGTGTCACTGGTTCCCCTTTGATAGGGAAGAGAAGTAACTGGGGCGTGAGAATATGCTTGAATTGTGCGGGGTTGCCAGTCGGGCTACACTAGCTTAGATGTTATGCTACGGTTGGACTCCCATTATCCCCCCTTTTCTTTGCAACCTACCCTCTGTGAGCATCTCAGTTTGCAGCAAGTCAGAAAGAGCCCCCTCATTTACTGGCTAGAAAATGTCCAGCATCATCTAGCGCTTTCCTCCCCAGCCTGACTGTCCCTGGCCCACCGCTTTCATTCATTGGTTTTAAGTTCTTTTAATCAGCAGTACCTAGGGCGGTCTGCATGCAAATACTGCCTGCCTAGGAATGCACACTCTTCAAGACTGATACCCATGACATTGATGACTAAAAAAGGTATGCAATAAAAACAAAAAGGTTTTATTTAAAAAAAAAAACTCAGTAGCATGGTGATAAAGGAAAAAGAGCAACCAAGAAGGAAAATATAAGCCAGCCTTTCTCAACCCTTTCAACACAAGGAACTTTAAGGAACCCTTAAAATAACTTCCCAGTCTCAGGGAACCCCTGTTAAAACTGACAAGATCTACAACTAAAGCTAAAAAGATCAATGATGTCTGTGGGAACTTACCTGAGAGGCAGAAGTTTCTCATTGCTCAAGGAACCCCCAGCAGCCTCTGGAGGAACCCTAGGGTTCCATGAAACTCTGGTTGAGAAACCCTTACATAAGCAAGATTAAACTTCTGCTTTAAAACAGTGGGTCATCATAACAGCCAGGTAATTAGTATTTTCAGGAGATCAGCAATAATGTCTGTTGTATTTATCTCATGACAAATTGGGAAAATGGCTATCTAGGTGGATTAATTTTTTTTTTTGTACTTGTTTTTTTTGGCACAAAACTATTGGATACTATATCACCCAAAGCCAATGTTCTCCTTTTTAGTGGAAGTAGTTGGACTAATTCATGACTGTGAAGTAAATTTCTAACCCGTTTCAGGGACAGAAATTGTATACGCATTTTCTGTATGAATTAACATTGCTTTATGCCTGGCTATTTATTTTTGTTTCCAAGATCCTTGCAACACACTGATAATTTTTCCCCATGAACGGCGAAATTAAATTGGTTTAAAAAGTATTTGTCCTTGTGCAAAACAGCAGTAAAGTGAAAAATGTGGTAAACATTGGTGTGCAAAGCCAAGATCGAGGCAGCTGCTACCTCCAGGAGAATGAAGAGCGAGGGGCACGCTATACACAACCATAAATTATAGAAAAATGCTTGAATTCCTGTGGCTTGATTAATTCATTATGCAGCCAATGTGAATCACATAAATTGCTGACTGAAGAGGAACAAAAAATAAATGTCAGTTTATCTCAAACTGAGTCAGCAGACTTGACATTGAAATTTTCCGCTTCTTTATTTGAGTCTTCTCTGCACCCGAAAAGAAGTGGCAGATATAAAGCATTGTTAGTGTCCTGCCTGTTTTACTTGTCCACTGGCCCCAGAGCATGTGTGAAGACTAAATTCAGAAGTTCATGAAAGTGATCCTGCCATCAATCTTACCAATTCACGTGAAAATAACAGAAAAATCAAAGTTCATGTCTATTTTTATCTTACATCTACTTTTGTGGGAAAAAAAATACCAAATTGAAAAAAAAATTGAATTTAGTATATACCAGCTTTCCTAAACTTTTTACCCAAGAGGAACCCCAAAAATTTTCAAATCTCAGGGAACCGTTACTAACCCCAATTCATCAGGGGTCGATGGAAAAATGCCTCGTTCATTGGTGGTCAGTAGAAAGAATGCAACCCTTACAGCAGGGCTTGACAAATTTGCTTTAAATCTAGGAGCCAGCTGAAAAATTTAGAAGCCAGTTTTTTTGACTAACAGGGCTTTACTTTTAACCATGGAGGTAGCAGATCTTGCATTTGCAAATGGAGTGGACTGAAGTCGACCATGCTGCTGGGTGGGGCAGCTTTCTTACTGGGTGGTTTCAGGGGACACCTGTCCCTTTGGGACTCTTGGGATTTGGGGATTTGACACTTGAGGTTGTTGTGGCTGGGTTTTCTTGTGTGTGTGTGTGTTGTGGTGTGCGGCATGCTGTGTAGGCTGGACTCTGCTCGCTTCCCTGCTTGCCTCCAGGGCCACAAGGGGTGTATGGGGGAGCCCTTCCGCATGGCGGCGGTGGGTCTGCTGGGGGAGGAGGTGGAGGGAGGGCCAGTGTGTGGAGAAACAGAAATTTTGGCTCTGCTGCTTTTTGTTTTGTTTTTAGATGTCTGGAGCTGCATATCCACAGCGTCAAGCAATGGGAGTTGGTTGCGCCTGGTGCCGACAGTGAGTGGGCTGGCAGAAGCCCAGGTTCTGGAATGGGGTTTCTGGTCATCTTTGTCCAGCCCTGCCCCTCCGTATACACCCTGGTTCTCCCCCTATTTACATCCCTCCCCCTCCTCTGTATACACACTGGGTCTGGTTCCCCCCCCCCCTCTATATACCCCCTGCCCCCTCCTCCACTGTAAACTCACACTGGCCCTGTCCCCCCCTCTACATATATTTGGTGAATCCCATTTTTTTTTTTTTATATATACTAGTAATGGCGGCAATCTGCAACTTACAGTGGGGATCGAAAGTTTGGACACCCCAGGTAAATATTTGTATTAATGTGCATAAAGAAGCCAAGGAAAGATGGGAAAATCTCCAAAAGGCATCAAATTACATTTTAGACATTCTTATAATATATCAACAAAAGTTAGATTTTATTTCCATCATGTACACTTTCAAAATAACAGAAAACAAAAAAATGGTGTCTGCAAAAGTTTGGGCACCCTGCAGAGTTAATATCTTGTACTGCCCCCTTTGGCAAGTATCACGTAAACGCTTTTTGTAGCCAGCCAAGAGTCTTTCAATTCTTGTTTTGAGGTATCTTTGCCCATTCTTCCTTACAAAAGTCTTCCATTTTTTTGAGATTTCTGGGCTGTCTGTCACGCACTACTCTTTTAAGGTCTATCCATAGATTTTCAATTATGCTGAGGTCAGGAGATTGTGAAGGCCATGGCCAAATCTTCAGTTTATGCCTCTTGATGTAATCCCCCGTGGATTTCGAGGTGTGTTTAGGATCATTATCCATTTGTAGAAGCCATCCTCTCTTTAACTTCAGCTTTTTCACAGATGGCATGAAGTTACTTGCTGAAATTTTATTGATTCCATTTTTCCTTCTACTTGTGAGATGTTCCCTGTGTCACTGGCTGCAATACAACCACAAAGCATGATTGATCCACCCCCATGCTTAACAGTTGGACAGAGGTTCTTTTCATTAAATTCTGTGCCCCTTCTTCTCCAAACGTACCTTTGCTCATTCCGGCCAAAAAGTTAAATTTTAACCTCATCGGTCCACAGAACTTGTTTCCAAAATGCATAAGGCTTGTCTATATGTTCATTTGCAAAGTTCAAACGCTGATTTTTGTGGTGAGGACATAGAAGAGGTTTTCTTCTGATGACTCTTCCATGAAGACCATATTTGTACAAGTATCTCTTTATAGTGGAATAGTGTACCACAACTCCAGTGTCTGCCAGATCTTTCTGGAGGGACACTGGACACTGGAGTCAAACGTGGGTTTTGAATTGTTTTTCTCACAATCTTGCGAGCTGTTCTGTCTGATATTTTTCTTGGTCTTCCAGATCTTGCTTTAACTTCCACTGTTCCTGATGACTGCCATTTCTTAATTACATTCCGAACAGAGGATATTGACATCTGAAAACGCTTTGCTATCTTCTTATAGCCTTCTCCAGCTTTGTGAGCGTCAACTATTTTCAGTTTCAATTTTCTAGACAACTGCTTAGAAGATCCCATGGTGCTGATTGTTGGGGCAAGGTCAGATGAGTCTGGGCATTTAAAACCTTTGAGATTTACATCACCTGGTCTTCCCAGACGATGATTGAGAACAATCCATGACACTGGCAGGTCTCAGCCTTGCAAAGGGGCAGTGCATGATATAAATTATGCAGGGTGCCCAAACTTTGCAGAAGCCATTTTTTTTGCTTTCTGTAATTTTGAAAGTGTCAATGATGGAAATAAAATCTAACTTTTGTTGACATATTATAAGAATGTCTAATCTGTAATTTGATGCCTTTTGGAGATTTCTCCATCTTTCCTTGGCTTCTTTATGCACATTAATACAAATTTTTACCTGGGGTGCCCAAACTTTCGATCCCCACTGTATAGTGGGACTGCGATATTTCAGAGAACAATTGGACGCTAACTTTTGACACTTTCTAGGAACTAGTGACACTAATACAGTGATCAGTGCTAAAAATATGAATTGTCACTGTACTAATGACACTAGCTGGAAAGAGGCTAAACATCTAGGGCGATCAAAGGGTTTAATGTGTGCCTAGTCAGTGTTTTTGTGTACTGTGTGAGGTGCTTTTACAAAGGGATGTGATGGATTTTCTTTCCCTAAAAAGCAGGGGAAAAAATCTATCACTTCCCCGCCCCCCCCCCCCCGCCAGAAAGAAGCTTTGCCATGTTTACATTGGCAGAGCTGTGTCCTGTTTGTTTACCCCATGATTGGCTGCTGCTAGTTGACAACAGTTGACCGGCACCCCCTGGTCGGCTTCTGCTGTGACAAATCACAACAGAAGCAGGGCACCAGCGGTGCGCGTGCCCCCTACCCGGGAATCCAGAATCTCCTAAATATACATGATTCTGGACAGCGAGCCCACCCTGTAGCAGTAAATCTGCTATGGGGTGGCCAGCAAGTGGTTATACACACAATGCTCAAGCTCTCTGCCCCCCCCCCGCACTCTACAGCGCACTGGTGCCTTACACAGACTCATTGGATCGCACCTCATTTTCCAGCCATATGCTCGAGTCTTGTGCTCCCTTGCATCATATGTGATTAGCACTGCCAATGGAAGTCCCCTTCTTCTTCACCTCCCGCTCTCTGCACTACTCCTGGAATCTCCCTCTGAGTTTACAGGAGCTGGAACTACAGAGGAGGCATCGGGTATCAATGACAGCCATACACAGCTTATACATCGCCCACAATGTTGATTTGTGGCAGAAGCCCTAGGGACCACCAACATTTTCTCATGAACCATCAGTGTTCCACGGACCACTGGTTGGCGACCACTAGTGTAGATGACAGTTCAGAGACTGTGTTTGACTGGCTTTATGCTGCTTCTCTTCGGACCCAGCATCTCCTGCTTAGGTGCATTTGAACTTTGAGCAAAGCAGGTCAAACTGTGATTTTAAGGCTAAAAGCTGCACAAAGGTGATTAAAAAAAAGTCTCCAAAGCCTTTAGACTTGCATATAAAGCCCAATACTTGTTTTACATTCACAAGGACCAAGATACAGAAAAATACTGCATTACATTCAATAAATAATTTTAAGACTACAAGAGTCAAGCAATGTTTTAGTGACCCTTCTCTCTGTCTATAAAGTAAATCTAGTTAGGTCTCCTCGTAATAACAATTTATCGTGACCTTTCTTTCTAGATTAAACAGAGGTTTGTGTATCCAATTAAATAAAACAGGGCACTCTTTTTGTGTACATTGTTAATTACTCTCTGCGGGATTCCCGGTCTTCAAGGAGATTCCTAAATGAGAATCGTGAATTATTTAAAACAAACAAGTGGTGGTGTGCATTTTTTATTTCACTAAGGAGGGTGATTCATTTGCAGTGCTTATTGATACAGGCAAAGTTCATCTCTTTCTAAAATGGCTTATAGGATGCTGCAAGTTTTTCTATCCCAGCTGAAGGCAGGTATGAACATGAGTGGGATATGGGCTATTCATCCTAAACCTAGAGGTGTAACATAAAGGGTTTGTAGATTGTTCCTTGTTTGAAAATTGGTTTGGGAATCTTTTGACATTTTGGTATGCTGTGCTCGGCATACGCTATTGCAGCAGGACTAGTACTAGGAGGGGAGGCATTGGAGTTAAAGGAAGAGGGTACGTAAGGAGCCCCCGTGCTTGAACCTAGTTTTTCAGCCATCATGCTGATTCAGTGCAGTGGCTTCCACACTGTCCTAGCCATTGGTTTAGAACATTTATACAAGTTAGGAGTTATGACTTTCCTGATCTGTGTGGTTGTTCTGGGTCAGTTTCTTAGAAAATAAGAGTCAGAGAACCAGGTAACCAGTATTTTAATGGCATCAGCAATGGCACCCCATATTAGTCCAACGCAGCTTTATTTTAACCTTATTTGAAGTTTTGAGTTTGGTCTTGGAGATTTTCATTTCTGTAGCAATTTTGAGCATATTTGATAAAGTAATCAGTGAGGACCTGCAGATTGTCAACCTCATCAACCAATCAAAACTCTCATGACTTATCTAATCTGCACCTGTAAATGGAAAGAGGGTTTGGTTACTATGGACTACAGTGCACTGCTCTTGCAAACCTGTGCTTATGTAGAGCAACTAAAGCCTCATACACACGATCACATTATCAGACGATCTTTCGTCCGTTTTTTGTTGCATGCTAGTCTCATATCGAAAGTGAAGAGGTTACTTTCATACGAAAATTCTCGTACGACAGAATTCAACTTCAGAACTGATGTCATGTGTTGAATTGTTGTATGTGTTGTGTTGTATGTGTTGTATGTGTTCTTTCGTTTCTGAGCATGCCTAGTTTTGCTCTTATGATTTTTTTCGGACGAAAACTGTACTAATTAAACGAAAATCGGACGTTGTGTTCACATATGATAAAAATTTTATAGCCTGCACATCCAGTTTTTGTCATCCGAAAAATCGTAATTGGCTGTCGAAAGCACTATACTAACAATTAGAAAATCGGCAGATCGTTCGTCGGACTAAATTTTACTTCCGATTTTCGTATCGTGTGTACGGAACTTAGTTACTCCAGGCTAGACTGTAGAGTTGTAAGCTGTAGAAAACTTTGAAACAGTGGGGGGTTGATTTACTAAAGGCAGGTAGACTGTGTACTTTGCAAGTGCCGTTGTAAATGAGGTGAAGCTGTACTTTGCAAGGAATACCCAATCACATGCAAGAAAAAAAAATGAATTTTGTTTGCACATGATTGGATGATGGAAGTCAGCAGAGCTTTCCTTCATTTACTAAGCTCTGGAGCAAGTGCTCTTGCAGAGTGCAACTGCAATTTCAAAGTGCACAGTCTCTTTTTCTTTAGTAAATCAACCCCATAGTTTAAAAAAGACAACAAAAAACAATTGTGATCAATTGCAAAGTTATCTAGAGTAGGAAAAGTCTTTTTTTTTCTATGTAGACAGCAAAACGGAAATCTACATGGAGTTCTAAATGTTGTCATGTATGTAGCACACACGGTGATGCTTACACAAAAATTAACGTTGTAGAATTTAATTGCCCCTTGTCCATCCTGGTCTTCTCCTTTTGGAAACAAATCTCTGTATTGATAATGCAAAATATGATGATGTGAAGGTAAGGGTGAATGAATCTGTTTAAAAACCAGGCAAATCAGCAAACTGCAAATTTTCTGATTTTCCTGAATATGAATGAAGATTTGTTCACAATTCATTACTTATGTGCTGAGTTTCTAAATGGTGTGATTCTCTGCGTCATTGAGATCCACATATTGAGATCTGAAATATTTCAGGTGAATCAAAAATTGATACAGCGTTTCTCCTCGTTTGATCGACTAACATGAAGCAATTAAACTTTCTTATCTATTTATCTGCTCGCTCTAAACTACAAATGGGTGTCTCGTTGGCTGCCATTTCTTACCGCACAAAATTGCTCTTTGAGGTATCTTCTAAGGTTAGGCCAATTTACTGAATAGCAAATGTGCAGGAGGGCTAAGATCTGTAGATGAAGGAAATCTGTAGAAGATCAGCTAAAATGTGAATTTTTAAAATACTTTTAAAAAGACTCACCATTCAGTAGGACTACAGAAGTTTTATACAGTATGTAAAACTATGGTCAAAAACTGGAAGTATGGGGTTCAGGTTCATAATACGATTTTAATTTTATATGGAAAAATAGATTCACAGTGAAGCAGAAGTACTTTTGAAGATATTGGAGGACCAAAATATGGTTTAGCCTTTAAAATGTAACATGCAAGGTAAGGTGAATTGCTTATGCAATAGCAATCATCCATATTCTATGGACTGGCAGAATTCTGTGGTTAAAACACTTTTTAATTGTCTGCTAAGATGTTTGTAACTTTTCTTATTGAAGTCCAAGTAATAAATAATTTGAAAAGCAGAATGGTTTCTTTTAGAGATGTACAGATGGTGTTGTGTCTAGCCCGGAGATTTATCTGCTTCAGCTGCATTTGGAGTCAGCTGTTTTAGGTTTTTAAACTTGCTACTTAAAAGATACTCAAAGACCTCTTTTTGATTTTTTAATTTTTTATATATATATATATAATTTTTTTTTTTTTTTTTTCATTTTGACCACTGTGCTGAGGTTGGGTTAAGTACATTGCTCAGTTTATATTGTGTGCATTGTTGAGCTTATTAATTAGGCCAGTGTCAGCAGTAACCAATGTGCAGTATCCCATACTAACTTCAAAAATAATATCTTAAAACACACCAGTAACCTAAACAGTTATGTTTCATACATTTTTTTAATCTTGCAGTTTCCAGTTTTGAAGCATGAGCTGTTTGTCATCTTAGTTATATTTAAAGGAAAGTGCTTAGATGAAGGGAGTGCCATTTCTGACTTTTTCTGAAATACTAGCTCTCCTGGTGACCTTCTAGATTTGTTACTTTGAGTTACTGATCCAGAGCATTTTATGACATTCCTCTTGTTATATCCTATTTTACCAATTGATGTTCATTAACACTGTTGTAAGTTCGTATTGCTTCCTCTCTCGGGTAACCGCTTTCTAACATACCTAGATAGCAGCAGTGAAAGTAAATGGCTCCTGGAATCATTGTAAAGGCGGCCATAGACAGTTTAAATCAAATCCTGCTGAACCAGCTGAGATTCGAATTATGTATGGGCAGGCTGATTGTACCCAAGTTGATCGATCAACTTGGATACAGCCAGCCAGCTGGATTTTACATTTGATTATTGCAAGTGGCTGTTATAGTATAATATATAATATTCACAATGGCTCGGCGGGAGGGATTCCTCTGTTGGGTTGCAGAAAATAAATTTGCTCCGTCTTTGGCCTTCCTAACTTGGTAGAAACTGCCAGTCATACAGAGCCTTCCACACTGATGGTTACATAAGTAAAAAAAATTAGTAGGTGTTGGGATTTTTTTTTCACTAACCCTTTCCATAGCTGAATGAGTATTAATACTATTATTATTGTTGCTGTTATTACTACTGTTCATATTATTATTATACAGGATTTATGTAGTGCCAACAATTTGTGTAGCACTTCACAAAATAAAGGGAGACCATAAAGTTTCAATGCAAGTGAGTTAGGAGGGCCCTTCTTGGAAGTGATTACAACCTAAAGAGAAACAATTGATACAAAAGGTGATAACTGTAGAGGATAAGTTAACAGAGAAAGTAGAATTCTAGTTGTTAGGTAGCGACAGGATAGACAGCCTTAGAGATATCAACTTGGAGATAGTTGGATGGATTGGGGGGTCCTGAAGTATAGGGGAAAGCTCTGGAGAAGTTTTGAAGCTAAGCATGGGAGTAGGTGATAAGGGGGTTGGAGAACAGCTCTTTGGAGGAGGAAAGAAAGGAAAGAAGAGTTTGGGTTATGTTTTGAGGCAAGGCTGGTGATGTAGCTTTGGGCAGAGTTGTGAATGAGTTAGGTTTCTTGACATCCAAATGTATGTAGTAGAGTCTTGTACCCTGTTAGCCATTGATTAATGAAGAAAGTTGGAAGTTTAGGTGATACCCTTTATTGTGTAACCTAAAGTATATCTAAAGCCTAGTACACACGCAACGAATTTCCGCCGACCGGTCGTCCGTCTTTTGTCCAGAGTGGTGTTTTGTTGGTTGGAATGTGCCTAGACTGCACACGAATTTTCCCGCACAACAAAATTCTACTTCAGAAGTGATGTCATGTGTTGGTTTGCTTTCTTTGTGTTCTTTCTTCTCTGAGCATTCCCAGTCTTGCTCATAAGATTTTTCCCTGTCTAAATCTGTACTGACTGCACGAAAATTGGACGTGTTTTGACGGTCGACAAAAATGTTATAGCCTGCACACCCGAGTTTTTTCGGCCGAAAAGTCGGAGTCAGTTGTCGGAAGCATCATACTAACAAGCCGAAAATCGGCGGATCGGTCGTCGGATGAAAATTCCCGGCCGAATTTCGATGCGTGTGTACGAGGCTCTAAGGGAAAACTTTGTTAGATCTGAGTAGGGAAGGGTAAAACCCCATCAGGATTTTTTTTTTTTTTTGCTGTTTGTTTCCTGTTGAGGTAACCATTGTTGTTGGGACTTAAAAAGAGGGAAAAGCTACGATTTTGAGTTGCCACCATAACAAGAAAGAAGGGGAGATCTTCCAACAGGGATGCTTGTTCACACAACAAGTAGCGATTTACCTAACTTTCTTCAGATTACCCCTTACTTTCTGTTGTTTTTTAAAGGCAGGAAGTAAAGAGTTTTTTTTTTGTGAACAGGACAAGAATTGTAAAAAAAATACCAAAAACCGACATTGGATTAAACTATGCCCTGCCCTGCTTTATCCAAAATGAAAAAAAAAAAAAGTTTTGTATTTTGATGTACACTGATCAGCCATAACATCATGACCACCTACCATAGCATGACCAGCCACCTAATATTGAGTAGGCCCCCTGTCAAGGCATGGCCTCCACTAGACCTCTGAAGGTATGCTGTGGTATCTGGCACCAAGCTGTCAGTAGTAGTTCCTTTAAATCCTTTAAGTTGCAAGGTGGGACCTCCATGGACCAGACTTCTTTTTCCAGCACATCCATCGATGCTCGATTGAATTTAGATTGTTGGATTATGGCTCTAAGGTTCAGTTCTGATATTCATGTGCCCATTGTAGGTCCATTGTGGACATGGGTCATCTTGGGCACCCTGACCAGTCTGTGGCTACGCAGTCCCATACGTGACAAACTGCGATACACTGTGTGTTCTGACATCTTTCTATTGAAACCAGCATTAACTTTTTCAGAAATTTGAGCTACAGTAGCTCTTCTCTTAGATCAGACCACAGAGGCCAGACTTTGCTTCTCACGTGCATCAATGAGCCTTGGCCGGCTATGACCCTGTTGCCAGTTTGCTGTTTTTTCTTTCTTTGACCACCTTTGGTAGGTCCTGACCAATGCAGACCAGGAACATTCCACAAGAGCTGCAGTTTTGGAGTTGCTCTGACCCAGTCATCTAGCCTTTACAGTCTGGCCCTCATCAAAGTAAAGTGGCACAAATCCTCATGCTTGCTAATTTTTTCTGCTTTCATATTAATGTTATTCATTTTATCTCTCAGTGGGCATACTATTATGACTGATCCCTGTACCTAAAATGGAATTGCAGCCTAACACTAGCTACGCCTAAAAATTATGTTAAAGTGGTTGTAAAGGCTGAAACCTTCAGTGTGCAGCTCCCCCCTCAGCCCACCCCCCCCCCTAATACTTTCCTAAGCCTGATCTTTATCCAGCGATGTGCACGAGACCCGAGGCTCTCCCGGGTTTCTTCCTCCTGATCACCTGAGATGCAGCAGCAGGAGCCCTTGTCAATCACGGCCAGTGAGGTGGGAAAGGGGGCGGTGCAGCGCTGACCCGTGCTCTCTGTGTCTTATGGACACCGAGCCTTGACTCGGGAGCGAGCACGCACGAGTGCCCCCATAGCAGTTGGCTTGCTATGGGGGCACTCGGCAAAGGGGAGGGGCCCAGAGCTCCGGCTGGGGACCCCAGAAGAGGAGGATCGGGGCTGCTCTGTGCAAAACCACTGTACAGAGCAGGTAAGTATAACATGTTTGCTATTTTTTTTTTTTTTTTTTAATAAAAATGTTTCCTTTACAATAACTTTAACCATTAAATGTTCCAAAAAGTTCTTCAAGTGAGATTTGAACTTTGAAGTGAATTTTTGTACTAGGTGCTCCATTTGAGCCTCCTGTAAGCCTGGACATAAAACTCTTAGATATCAATACCCATGTCCTTCCTTGTTGGGTGGGAGTGAAAACCATTGATGCTCACTACTAGAATTACAGGAGTGAGAAATAGGGATCGACTGATTATCGGCAAAGCTGATATATCGAGGGCCGATCTGCACTTACCCCGATATATCAGGATCGGCCACCAAGGTGACTGATATTGCCTATATTTCGGGAAAGTGCTTGTACCAGAGTGATGCCTGCAGCTAGAGGCATCACCCCGGTACCGGCGTCCATAGCTGACGGTCAGCTGTCTTGTAATGACAAATGAGAAGCCGCTGGGCTGTCATTACAAGGAGCGAGAGAGGACGTCCCCCTCCTGCTGTCTTCGCGGCTCGCCTGGGTCTTCTGTCCCACTGGGAGACCCGGGCAACCAGCCTGCACGGCCGCTGAAGACCCAATCAAAGCCGCATTCGGCTCTGATCGGGTCTCCATGCAAAAACCTGGAAGTGATGTCATGACATCACTTCCGGCTCCTGGCGCCAGATTAAAAAAAATAAAAAGTGGGGGGGGGGGGGGTTGGGACTTTAAATGAGGCGTGTGGTCATGACCATAAGCTATACAGACAAATTCATATGTGTGTGTATAACAAAACCATATGTGCATGTGCATTGGAGTAATGAATATGAGAGAGATCTTCACATATGGGTAAGTTTATTAATATGCACACATAGTAACAGCATAAAAACAGTAGATATCATACATGTAATTCCAATGACCAAAGCATGTCAGGAGATATACACTTGCATGTCAAAATTGATGTAAAAAGTAATTGTAAGAACCAAAAACATTGTATAACAAAATAAATACATAATCCACAGAATTGCATCATATATGCTCTAAGCGTTTCGTGTATGTAACACTTCCTCAGGAGCTGATTTCAACTGATTCAATATGGAGAAGGAAATATAATGAGAATCACAATGTATGTAAAAATATATGAACGTCTATCTAGGGCAAATTAGTAAATATATGGGATGGCTTACAATGAAATAGAATATTGGAGCGGTTACCTCTGGTGACTCGCTGTGGAAGAACCTCTATACCATCCGCCCCGGGAGCTGAGGGAGCAATGCCAGGCACGCATGAGGGTGAACCGTGAAAATTAGATAAAGGAATCATATTGGCTTGTGACGCGGAGGTGGGGGCGGGTCGGGCCGCGGCGCATCGGCGCCACGCCCCTCTTCCGCGCGGTACTAGACGCCAATCCTTTGGTGTTCTGGCCCACACGCTGACGTATCATCCACGTTCCTGCACGAGGTTGGCTTGGCGCCAACTCTGGCTCGGTAAGCCGCCAGCAGTTGCTGGGGCTTCCCCCTTGGAACAGTGTGCGTGACGCTGGGAGCTTTTCTTGTGTGCGCTTGGATGGAACTTTTTAATTTTTTTACTCTTACATTGGACCATTGCCACCTGTTATCCCTCTCCATTCTTCTCCGGCCCTAATTGGCCTTGGAAGTCATTCACCCACACTTGGTAAATATATTTGGGTTCCTGGCTACTCCTTTTCCTTCCCTTCCCCTACTTCACCCCCTGCATTAATGGCTTCCCCCACCACACAGTCCTAATCTTCTATATCCCTTCCCATCCATTTTTGTTTTCATATCTTTCCTTTGCAATTCACTGGTTTGCTCACACTCATTTCATGCTCACTCCAACTATGTCACACTTTCATCACAGCTTCACTTGCACTCCTATTAGTATACAGCATGCACATTTTTATGGGGCACCTCTCGCTGATCTTTTCTATTTGGTTCTTCTTTTGGCTTTGGTTGTCTACCAAACTCTATTATCTACTCTTGAACCATCTCACTATTTCGCCAATATACTCCATTATAACATACCCATTCCAATTTACTCTTAGAAACCATATGGAATGGATTATTGAGATGATGATATTTCTCCCAGCCAATATGATTCCTTTATCTAATTTTCACGGTTCACCCCAATGCGTGCCTGGCATTGCTCCCTCAGCTCCCGGGGCGGATCGTATAGAGGTTCTTCCACAGCGAGTCACCAGAGGTAACAGCTCCAATATTCGATTTTATTGTAAGCCATCCCATATATTTACTAATTTGCCCTAGACATATATTTTTACATACATTGTGATTCTCATTATATTTCCTTCTCCATAGTGAATCAGTGGCACCAGCTCCTGAGGAAGTGTTACATACACGAAACGCGTAGAGAATATATGATGCAATTCTGTGTATTATGTATTTATTTTGTTATACAATGTTTTTGGTTCTTACAATTACTTTTTATATCAATTTTGACATGCAAGTATATATCTCCTGACATGCTTTGGTCATTGGAATTACATGTATGATATCTACTGTTTTTATGCTGTTACTATCTGTGCATATTAATAAACTTACCCATATGTGAAGATCTCTCTCATGTTCATTACTCCAATGCACATGCACATATGGTTTTGTTATACACACACATATGAATTTGTCTGTATAGCTTATGGTCATGACCACACGCCTCATTTAAAGTCCCAAACCCCCCCCCCCCCCACTTTTTATGTCAATATTAGGGATGGAGATACAAACAATCCTTGTAACCTCATTTAAAGTCCCGCTTCCCCTTTCTTTAGATTAAAAAAAATGACAGCATTCAAAACAGCCAAACTTGGCGTTTTAAATGCTTTTAAGTGCACAGGAGTTTGGGGTCTTTTAGACCCCCAGATCCCTCCACAAGAGTACCTGTCAAAGAAAAATTTTTTTTTGTAAATGTACGAAAATATCGGCCGATATGCATTGACCAAAATATCGGTATCGGCAACGAAAAAACCGATATTGGTCGATCACCAGTGAGAACCAACAGTTTTCATGTCCTAGCAACAAGACAGGACGTGGGGATTGCTAATTGTAAGTTTTTTTTGCCCAGCCTTCCAAATGGCCTACAAGTAGGACAATAAAATTGACTACTTGGGGCCCTTGACTATATAGGATGATTTCTGGCAAAAGGTAAATTTAGCCTGTAAATTTATTTTGCTGTCATAAAAAAGTATGTGATTCTGTATTTTTGATGGTGTTTCTATGTTTTCTAGTAAATCTTCCCACTGGTAGACTAGTGTTCTGAAGTGGTCTCTTTCTTGCAGATGATGGGAAGTTGTCCCTGGAGGAATTTCAGGCTTTTTTCTCAGATGGGACCCTCAACGAGGAGGAACTGGAGAAGCTGTTTCACACCATCGACTCGGACAACACCAAGTAAGACAGTCGTACATGGTTCCCTCTGTTCAGTAGAGCATGTCTGTGTGCACTCCGCTCCCCTACTGTTGCTGCCTATTGCCTTACGCTGTGATAGAAAACAACATTATGCTCTCTCTCTCTCTCTCTCTCTCTCTCTCTCTCTCTCTCTCTCTCGCTCTCTTGTTTCTTTCCTCCTTTCTAATTATAATGTATCAATTTACATTTAAGATTATAATTATTTTGGTAACACTATACCTCCTGTGGGGAAAAGTTGGGAGAGAGACTATAATGATTTTGGGTCAATTTTATTTTATTATTTTTATACTACTATTTTATATATGTTTAAGGCAATGTGTGAAATTAGGCAATCTATGGAATTTCCAATTGCACACATTGCCTATAACATATACTGTGTGTGTGTGTGTGTGTGTGTGTGTATGTATGTATGTGTGTATATGTATATATATATATATGTATGTAGTAAGCATGTTCTCCAAGTGTGAGCACTGAGACAATGACCATTCTAGTATCTTTGTTTTTTTTAAATATATATTGAGAACTTCGATAGGAGAAGGGATGAGTGAGATACTCCTTTGGCTCAACTATGCACAATTTGCTAGGGACAACTGCAAAATGCTTGTTGGCGCTGACTTAATGATGGCTTGGTGCTGGTCAATGCCGGTTAATGCTGGTTAAAAGCTGGCCTGCTGCCTGTTAATACTGAATTGACTTCCAATCACCTCCTTGTGACTCAAAGTCCTTGTTGAAGCTCCCTTTGGCACTCCATGCTGAGGTAGCTACTTTATCACTGCTGCACTGCTGAACACTTGTACGCTTCAGGGCCCGCACCAGCACCCTCTCTCACACATTTATCTTCAGGGCTTAGACACTGGCACTCCTTTTTCTAAGCCCTCTCTACTGGTTAGCTGGCTCCTGGATCCCTCTGACCTTGTGGAGTGGTCCCCTATCCTAGGCAGACCCCTGGGCAGTTTACAGTACTCACGACACTGCTTTCCTGGGAACTTCTGCCCAGCAGCTCCACTCGATCCAACAGCACACTGGATCCCTCTCTGCAGCTCAGCTCAACCTTCTGTCCTCAAGGCCGACTGCCCAGGACACTTTCCTCACGCTGACAGGAGGAGAGACAGCCGTCACCAACCTCCTGGGACTCTGCTTCCCGCCAAAGATGCTCTGTCATGTGCTCCCCTCAGACTTATACCCCATCCCAGGATGCACTGCGGCAGAATCTGCCCTCTGGGATAGATACAAGCCCTGGTGTGCTATTGGTCAGGTTTCCTCCACTGTCCAATAAGAGCCCTAATTGAACATAGTGGGGATATTCCCCAAGCTCAACAGGCACACCTGGAAAACACATGACAGCCTAGCTGAACAATCAGGCGTCCCTGATAAGCAGACAGGGCCTCCCCTATGGTTTTCCTAGCACCTACATAGGAGGATGCTACATATATAATGCCTAGGGAAAGTATATAGCATAATAAAATAACACATTTAATTTTTACATTTAATGCTTTAATTTAGACATTTAATGCTTTGCCTATAAGCATTGTAAAGATTGCAAAGGCATTCTATTTGTTTTATAAGTAGATGCTATTTCCTTCCTGGGTCTTCTCTATATTTTCAACTCTGAACAGGCAAGTCTGTGTTTAGCAATATCCACTTGTGTTTATGTAAATTTTAGCTTCAGGGACTTGCCTTTTTAAAGTGTAACTGTGTTCACACTTATTTTTGAATGCCCCCATTTGGGGAGTGGGGGGGGGGGGGGATCTCCATTCAGTCCTATTGAGAGTTCATACTACATCATGGGTGGAAACGATAGAGAAGATTCTGACAAGAGACTTTAGGGTGCCAAAGAGGCCACCCGGCTGAGACCTTGGAAAATCAGAGTCAGGTGAGTCAGACTGGGGAAGGCTTGTAGTAACACACTGAAAGGGCTGTTGTTAGAAATCATGAAGCATCATACAGCCTACCTAATAGAGCCTCCCAATCAAGAGAATGGGGACACTCTGCAAGTGTCCCGCAACCACATGCAATGTGACGTACTAGTGCTGAGATCAAGGTTACAGCAGGCAGTGAGAAGGCAATACAAAGCCTCCTCACCACCCATCAAATGCTCTCTGAAGAGTAATCCAAATGTGCTAGTGTGAATGAGCCCTAGGGGCTAGTTTACACTAGCATTGCTCTCTGAAGAGTGATCCACATTCTGAAACACTCTTCGGAGAGCATTTTACAAGCAGTGAGGAGGCCTTGTATTGCCTTCTTACCACCTGCTTTAAATTACCTGCTTTAAACCCCTAAATTCACAGTTGTGTGTGCATTGTAATTTTTACCACACCACAGTGCAACTTTTTGAGAATTGGGGTTGTACATATACACCTAAATACCTTTACTGTGATCATTATGATAATGATGATGATCATCATAAGCATCTCACTGTGCTTATGATGATGATCACAGTAAGTTGTCTAGGTGTATATGTGTTCTCTATGGCTGTTTGAATACTGGGGTCTGACTGTACCTATACCCTTTCCAGAAATGCTGAGCCTATGCCCCTGCTGGGATCCCTGTACTGTGGAGAATTTGCTGAGGTATTAGTTACTGCCTGGCTAGAGCCTTAAGGTTACTGAGGCTAATCGCATATCACTCACCAAGGACAATCTGTGGGAGGTCGGAACTTAAGGGCCCCTTCACTCTTTGTGCACTTACCTACTTTTGTCCTCATGGAAAAATGCAGGTAACTGCAATGACATACAGAAAACAATAGTTTTCTGTGTGTCATGTTCAGACCAGAATGCAGTGTTTTACCATGATCCAGGAGTGCGATATTATGCACCGTGTAACCACCCTGCATGGTCCCGCATGTCACCGCACAGCAATCGCAGTGCACCGTGATGCTGTGCAGTGACATGAATAAAGTGTCACTTTATACATTTCATATATTGGGTAAAAAAAAAAAAAAAAAAGGGAGCGGTGTGATATGATAAAACACGCATCATACCACCCCAAAACACAGTGTGGACAACAGAATTCTGGGCTACAGAATAGCATTATTGGACCCTTAATTTTAGTGTCAGGACCATGTCATGGATTTATCTGCCTGCATTAATGAAATAAAAAAAGTCTCCTCTCTGCCTGGACAGAAATGCAATAAAAAACTGCCTGCGCCCCCCTGTTTAACTGATAGGGCCTGGATTTACTGACATATCGGCGGCTCTACATGCTGATAGCAATATACATGCACAACTGCCAGTAAAGTTAATGTTCAAATCTTGAAAAGTGTATGACAAAGGCACACTTAAAACCTTCTCTGAACTCCAGCGTAACCAACTACTTGGCCTTACTGATTTATTCCAATATCTACAAATAAGCCAGTGTCTGGAAAAAAAGACAATTTCTTGCTACACAGATCCCCTGCCATGCCTGGTTCTTCCTTAAATCCCACAAACCCAATAAAAAAGGTATCTCCCTCTTTTATACCATGGTTCAGGAAAAACGAACATTTATCAAATCGACCCTATTCACAAAATGGGAGGAAGACCTGGGCTCCTCCTTTACGGCATCCCTATGGCAGAAAGCTATACATTCAATTTATAATAACACTCACTGTACTTCACATTGGGAACTGTTCCAAAATATTACGCAAAGGTGGTACCTAACCCCACTAAAAATTTCCAAGTTCAATCCCCAATCTTCCTCTCTCTGCTGTAGAGGCTGCGGAGAAGTAGGCTCCATCTTCCATTTCCTATGGGGTTGCCCAAGAATATTGAACTTTTGGTCAGGCATCTTCAACATTATCGTAGCGATCACTCAACAGCAAATACCTAATAACCTGAGCCTGGCCTTGCTTAATCTCGAGATTGAATCGTTCCCTATACCACTACGCATAATTGTAACCCACATCTTATTAGCTTTAGCCAGACTAGCGCTAGTGAGACTCTGGAAATCCACAGATCCCCCATCTCTTAGTGAAATGATACAACAGATCTAGACCCACTGCATGTATGAAACAATATTACCCCCAACAAAGAAGCCTACATGCGTACTGTGACAGGAAGTCAGGAAAATCTATGGGTGTTGTCACTGACGGGAGATATATTTCTGCTTGGTTTAGACAATTCACTAATTGCTATCAGGTGTCGGCTGCAGAGGTAGGCAGGAAGGTGTACGGAAGTTGAGAACACTTTCAGCTGTTCAGAATGAGGCGATTAAGATCTCTATAACTTGTCCAAAGGGAGTCTATTGATTGCTGTCTCCTGAGGCTGTGTAAGCTGGGGAGAGCAGTCAGATGAGAGACTTCTAAAGGTGAGGTGTTGAATTTTTTTTCTGTGTAAAGAAAACACAAATGGACATTTGAGTGTCTGCTGTAGAACCAGCAGGGTCTGCCCAAAGAGTAGGTTGGGAAGACTCCTTAGATAGGTTCCGGTGTGTGAGAAGGTAGATGCCCACAGTGGCCAGGATTTATTTTGTGTTTTGTTTTATTTTGATGTTTTTGCTGCATGCACTGTTTTGAAGAAATTGGACGAATAAACCATAAACTGTTGTTTTCAACCACTCCTCGGCTATCTCCCTGTGTGACGAACCCCCCCAAAAGGGGTTATCCACACCCGCTACCGAGCTAATCCCTCACATATGGTGGAGTGCCGCGGGCAGTTAAAGTAAACCCAAAAAAATGGAGGAAATACTGAAACAACTGATTATATCGAATGCAGCCCAACAGCAGGCAAATGCAGCTCAACAGCAGGCAAATGCGGATTTTCAGCGGAGCTTTGCAGCTCAACAACAAGCTCACCGAGAGGCCATTGAAGGCGTGGAACAGAGACACCAGCAGCAAATGGAGGCCATTGTGAAACAGCTTCAGAGACAGCAGACCGAGGTTGGGAGTCAGGCCAGTAACATACCGACTTTTCGGGTAAACCACTTATTGCCAAAGATGACTACAGATGAGGACCCTGAGATGTTTCTGACCACGTTTGAAAGAACAGCGGAGAAAGAGAGTTGGCCTAAAGAACAGTGGGCTGGACTAGTGGCCCCCCTATTAGCTGGAGAAGCCCAAAAGGCATATTTTGACTTGGAACTTGCAGATGCAAAAAACTATGATCGATTAAAAGTGGAAATATTGGCACGTTTTGGGGTAACCTTGGATGTCCGTGCTCAGCGGGTCCACAATTGGAGTTATCAGCTGAAGAAACCACCCCGGTCGCAGATGTATGACCTCATCCATTTGGCTAAGAAATGGCTGCAGCCAGAAATTCTGTCCGGACCAGAAATTTTGGAGCGAGTAGTCATGGACAAATTTCTTAGGTCTCTTCCTAACACCCTGCAGAAATGGGTAAGCCATGGTGGTCCGGAAACCGCAGACAAATTAGTAGACCTGGTCGAAAGGTACCTAACAACTGAGAATTTGACCTCTTTTTCCAGAGATGCACAGACTTTTCACCCCAAGACCAGACCCTCCCCACCTATAAGTAAGACTGCGTCAGGGGATGGGGGTGGAGAGAGGATCCAAAGAGCAACTCGAGGTGTTAGTAGGACTACTACTAATGTTTGGCGAGAGCGACCTGGAAGACCCATCCCACAGGAGAGGACTGGAAGGTTGATTTGTTACCGTTGCCGGGAAGAGGGACATGTAGCAGCAGTTTGCCCAGCGGTTTGCCCAGTGGATGATGAACCCATGCATTGTGACTTTCTGACAGAGAGACGACAGTCCTTTTTTGCAACCACATACACTGCAGTAAAGGGGAATGAGAAACCTTTATATAGAATGTGTTTAGATGGTAAAGATGTTGTGGTATTGTTGGATTCAGGTAGCCTGGTTACCTTAGTGAGAAGTGATCTAGTGGTGAAAAAAAACGTACATCCTAGGAAAATGGCGGTAGTTTGTGTACATGGGGACACTCGAGAATATCCGGTGACAACAGTTTCCTTTGAAACCTCCCTCGGTAACTTGTGTCACCAAGTGGGTTTAGTTCCCAAACTGCCACATGACGCCATTGTGGGAAGGGATTTCCCAAAATTCTGGGAACTCTGGGATTGCCCAGATTCCCCAGTAGGTGGTTCTTCTGAGCCTGAACCATCTACTCCAGACTCCTCTAACTGTGAGGATTATCCTGAGTTTCCGTGCTCAGTCTTAGCCGGGGAAACACCAGTCCCTAGGGAGGAGCCTGCTACCTCAGAAGAGGAACAGCGGCCGTTAGGGTTGGATGACCTTAAAGTGCACCGAGAAAATTTTATCACTGAGCAATTGAGGGACCCCACATTGCTAAGAGCCCGGGAGAATGTAGTGAAGATAGATGGGGAGCTAGTTAACCCTGACGAGAGGATTGCCCTCCCTTACTTCATTATTGAGAGGGACCTCTTATATCGAGTGTCACAGAGGATAGAGGACACTGTTGAGCAACTGGTAGTGCCTAAACCGTACCGCAAGATGGTTTTGGAACTGGCCCATGGGCACATTCTTGGGGGACATTTGGGAGCAGAAAAAACCCGGGAGAGAATCACCCAGAGGTTTTATTGGCCTGGGATCACTAAGGAAGTGGAATTGTACTGCTCTTCCTGTCCAGTGTGTCAGATTAATGCACCCATGCCCCATTTCCGTAGTCCTTTGGTACCCCTGCCCATTATCGAGGTTCCTTTTGAGAGGATCGCCATGGATTTGGTTGGGCCCTTACTGAAGTCCACAAGAGGGCACCAGCACATCTTGGTGATAATGGATTATGCCACCCGTTACCCAGAAGCGATTCCTCTCCGAAATACCTCTGCTAAAACCATAGCCAAGGAGTTATTTCAAGTTGTCACCCGGGTGGGTCTACCTAAGGAAATCCTAACTGACCAGGGCACCCCGTTTATGTCCAGGGTGACAAGAGAACTTTGTAAACTCCTGAAAGTGACCCAGTTACGTACCTCAGTATATCACCCTCAAACAGATGGGTTAGTGGAGAGGTTTAATAAAACGTTAAAACAAATGTTGAGGAAGGTGGTGGATAAAGACGGAAAGAATTGGGATTATCTGCTCCCTTATCTGATGTTTGCCATAAGAGAGGTTCCCCAATCATCCACAGGGTTCTCTCCGTTTGAGTTGCTGTATGGGAGGCACCCCCGGGGCCTACTTGACATTGCCAGGGAAACATGGGAGAGTGAGAGTTCCCCTCATCGAAGTGTGATTGAGCATGTTGCCCAAATGCAAGATAGAATTGCCCAAGTGATGCCGATTGTGAAGGCACATTTAGCCCAAGCCCAGTTGGCTCAACAAAGGATTTACAATCGTGGGGCCCAGGTCCGTTCTTTTGCACCTGGTGATAGGGTGTTGGTGTTGGTCCCCACGGTCGAAAGTAAATTCCTAGCCAAATGGCAGGGGCCCTATGAAGTATTGGAGAAAATAGGGATGGTGAATTATAAAATTAGCCAACCAGGAAGACGAAAACCTGAGCAGCTCTATCACGTGAACTTGTTAAAACCATGGAAGGATAGAGAGTCCTTGGTCGCTGAGACTACCCGAGTTTCTGCTCCAGTTCACCTGGCTGTCCCTGAAGTTGGGATAGCAGAGACTCTGTCCAAACTTCAGAAACAGGAGGTTAAAGAATTTGTGCTCCGTAATAGGGAGAAGTTTTCAGACCTGCCAGGTTGGGTCTCGGGAGTTAAACATGACATTATCACCACCCCAGGGGATAAGGTCAAGTTAAAGCCTTATAGAATTCCAGAAGCCCGGCGAGATGCCATTCGCCAGGAAGTAAAAAAAATGCTTGAGTTGGGGGTGATAGAAGAGTCAAATAGTGATTGGTCCAGTCCCATTGTCTTAGTGCCCAAACCAGATGGAAGTTGGCGGTTTTGTAATGATTTTCGCCGCCTGAATAAAATCACTAAGTTTGACACCTATCCTATGCCCCGCATAGATGAACTAATTGATCGCCTAGGCACTGCCCGGTACATGACCACGTTAGACCTTACCAAGGGTTATTGGCAAATTCCTCTCTCGGGGTCGGCCAGGGAAAAAACAGCATTTGTAACTCCAGACGGATCTTTCCAATATCGGAGGATGCCTTTTGGGTTACAGAATGCTCCTGCCACATTCCAACGCACCATGGATAAGACCCTTCGGCCTCATCTAGCCTATGCTGCTGCATACCTCGATGACGTGGTCATTCACAGTGAGGATTGGGACTCACACTTACCAAAAGTTCAGGCTGTGTTGGATTCCATCTGGAAAGCTGGGTTTACAGCCAATCCAAAAAAATGTACCATTGGGCTAGAAGAGGCGAAGTATCTGGGGTATACCATTGGTAGAGGTCTAATCAAGCCCCAAATAAACAAAGTTGAAGCTATTAAGGATTGGCCACGTCCCACCAGCAAGAAACAGGTTCGTGCATTTTTGGGGATTGCAGGTTATTATCGCCGTTTTATTCCCCATTTTGCCTCACAGGCTGCTTCCCTGACCAATCTGACCAAAGGGAAGGAGTCTGTCATGATCAAATGGACTCCCGAGGCAGAAACAGCTTTTCAGGCTTTAAAACAGGCCTTATGTAGCCAGCCAGTTTTAAAGTCGCCTGATTTTTCACGAGACTTTGTGGTCCAGACAGATGCATCAAATGTGGGTTTAGGAGCTGTACTGTCCCAGATTATCAATGGGGAAGAACACCCTGTTATGTACCTCAGCCGAAAGTTGAAGGCCCATGAAGAGAATTATGCCACCATTGAGAAAGAGTGTTTGGCGGTGAAATGGGCCTTGGATTCTCTCCGATACTACCTCCTGGGTAGACAGTTTGAACTGGTGACGGATCACGCCCCATTGAAGTGGATGGCACAGAACAAGGAGACCAATAGGAGAATAAATAGGTGGTTTCTGGCCCTTCAGGAATTTAGTTTTGTGGTAACGCATCGCCCCGGTGTTCAAATGGGGAATGCAGATGGTTTGTCCCGTGCACATGCGTGCCTGTCAACCTGTGTCCCAACCCTAGGGTTGAAACAAGAGGGGGGGGTATGTGACAGGAAGTCAGGAAAATCTATGGGTGTTGTCACTGACGGGAGATATATTTCTGCTTGGTTTAGACAATTCACTAATTGCTATCAGGTGTCGGCTGCAGAGGTAGGCAGGAAGGTGTACGGAAGTTGAGAACACTTTCAGCTGTTCAGAATGAGGCGATTAAGATCTCTATAACTTGTCCAAAGGGAGTCTATTGCTTGCTGTCTCCTGAGGCTGTGTAAGCTGGGGAGAGCAGTCAGATGAGAGACTTCTAAAGGTGAGGTGTTGAATTTTTTTTCTGTGTAAAGAAAACACAAATGGACATTTGAGTGTCTGCTGTAGAACCAGCAGGGTCTGCCCAAAGAGTAGGTTGGGAAGACTCCTTAGATAGGTTCCGGTGTGTGAGAAGGTAGATGCCCACAGTGGCCAGGATTTATTTTGTGTTTTGTTTTATTTTGATGTTTTTGCTGCATGCACTGTTTTGAAGAAATTGGACGAATAAACCATAAACTGTTGTTTTCAACCACTCCTCGGCTATCTCCCTGTGTGACGAACCCCCCCAAAAGGGGTTATCCACACCCGCTACCGAGCTAATCCCTCACAGTACCCAAACACAATGGGCTCCATGGGTGCAATGGTATACTCGCTACCCCTCCCTCCCTCCCAAAACCTATCATTCTTCTGGATGATTGAGATGCATTCTTCGGGCTACTATAATCACCCTCCTATATCCCTCCTTTACACCTGGTTAATTTTAATTAATCATTAAGGCAAACTCTGAGGATCCCTCCTATCGATAACAGTTAACGTATGCTCTGTATATGTACACATATACAATGTTGTTCATTTGATGTTTATTTATTCTCAGATGACTCTGTTTTTGCCATGCTATGCAATATTATTGTTGGTTTTTTTCTGTAAACCTTTTAAACCCAATAAAAATGTAAACAATAAAAAAAAATCTTGAAAAGTGAAAAAAAGGACAAAAAAAGTTATTACCCCAGATAAAAAAAATATAGTGCTAAGAAAATGTATTCATACATTTGTATCCACCGGTGGGAGCCATGAGCTGGTAGTTGTGGGTTTGAACCGCAATGTATTGAGAGCCAGTCTATATAGTAAAGTGAGCTAGTATTCCTTCCACTGCACTAAAGCACCCTGCTCACCTCTTAACTCTCTGAAACATCCCCTAAAATGGGCCTTTTCCACCTAAACTCCCCCCAGCACCTATTCCTAAAACTGAGCTCTTAACACTAAACCCCCTGCACTCCTATGTTTAAAGCGAAGATATCACTAGCCTCTCATCTAAGCCCTAACTGTACCCCATAATGTAATGCATGCTCTCTCAATCCTAAACCAAGAGCATCCGTCTCCAAAATTATGAAGTAATAAGATCTTCTCACAAGAAGGAATAGCACCACAATGACATTGTACAAAATATGGGAGTAAACTTAAGTGGTTGTAAAGGTAAAAGGTTTTTCACTTTAATGCATTCTCTGCATTCAGGTTAAAAACCTTTTTAATTTTCATTGGTTTATAATTGAAAAATTTTCAGAGTACAAAAGTAAGTAACAAAGATATCAAACAGTGGTTTAACAATCCCAATAGTCTGCCATAATAGCATAAAATGAAGAAAATACACCAAAGACATTTACACAAAGTGCTTATGTCCTAAGGCCTCAGTAAGATAGGCTGCTCTAGGACGGCAGCCAGTAGAAAACTGCATTAAAGACAAGGAGTAAAGTGCAGTATATAACTAAGGGAAAAATTAGATGGGGCTGAACACGGCACTGTTGCGATTGCCAAGGCTGGCTGCAGACTATTAGACATACAGCCTTATGTGAAAGTCCAGTGCCGCAATTGTGAAAATTTTTGTGCACCAATGTGCGACCACTAGGAGTACCTTATGTAAACAATTACCAAGAAGGCAAGTAAAAGAGATAGAAGGAAAGAGAAATAATAGAGGAGGAAAGAAGAAGGAATAAGAAAAAGAAGAAGTGGACCCAACCCCGCGCCCCCCCCCCCGCCCCCGGGACCCAGATATACTGGGACCCCCTAAGCGCTACCAGTAAGATAGCTAAACCATGGTTCCCATACTTTATCAAACTTGTGCATTTTGTCATCTAATAAAGCCGACATACGTTCGTTCAACAAAATCCAGGATAATTTGTGCCGAAGTTGCTCGAATGGCAGGACAGGAGACCTCCAAGACCTTGCAATCGTGATTGTTGCTGCTGTAAAGATAAAGGTTATAAGCCGTCTCTGAGCCCTCGTGGCCATATCCACGTTCTGGCCCAGCAAGGCCTGCTGTGGGGATTTGGTCAGGTTAACTTGCGTAAGGATGTATATGTAATTATAGACTCAAAAGCGTCCCACCTTGGGGCATTGCCACCAAATGTGGAACATAGTACCTTCCTGACCACAGGCACGAAAACACAGGGGAGACGCCCCAGACACAAACGTCGCAATCCTTGCCGGTACTATATACCAATGTAGCAGTACCTTATAATAGGCTTCGATAGAGGTGTTGATTAGCGATCTGGAGGCCTCCTGAGCCATGTTGCGCCAGTCCACCAATTTAATGGTTTCCTGGACATCTGCTTCCCAATGCTGCATATAGGAAGGTTTCAGAGGCAAATCTGACAATATATTGTAAATTATAGAAATATAGCCATGTAGCTTGTCATACCTTCGACACAGATATTCCATAGGAGTCATTGTGGTCATGTCTGAAAGGTGAGACAAGGTACGCTGATAATGTTCAATTTGAGTAAACCGAAACTATTCAGACATAGGCAAGGCATGTTTATCAGTCAACTGCTGTCGTGTGAGAATTCCCCTTTGATCACAAAAGTCATCTATACGGATAAGTTCCTTGTTCGTTCACCACTGAAAAGATCTGGGGGAGAGACCCAGGGGGAACCTGCTGTTGGTGAGCACAGGAGCCAAGGGGGTATGAAGAGATTTAAAGCCATGTGATTTAGACAGTCGATCCCAAATGGCCAGGGAGTGGGACAGGGCCGGACATAGAATGGGAGGACGCTCTTTAGGCGTCAACCACGAGATGTGTGAAATCACCTTATCAGGGACAGAGCTAGCTTCCAACCCCATCCAGGCAGTAGGGGAATGATGTGTGTGAAATGTCACTAATTGGGCCAATTGTGCTGCGTAGTAGTACTTCATTAGGTCCGGCACCCCCAGGCCACCCCTGTTTCTAGGAGTGTACAGCGTCTGTTTGTTCACCCTATTTCTCTTATTCCCCCAGATGAAGGACATAATATGACCCTGGAACCTTTCCACGTCAGTTCATCTCAATGCAACAGGTAGGGTACGGAACAGATACAGCACTCTCGGGAGAACGTTCATCTTAAATGAGTGTAGTTTACCAAACCACGAGGGGGGATGTATGAAACCTAGCCAGTGACACGTCATGTTTTATGGCAGTCCCAGTGGGAGGGCATTCCTGCAATGCATCCTGGGATTGACTATAAAAACAGAGGGGCCATGTGACAGGGCGTCTTTGGCGGGAAGCAGAGTCCCAGGAGGAGGTGGACAGCTGTCTCTCCTCCTGCAGTGTATGAGGAAGGTGGTCTTAGGCGGTCGGCTTAGTGAACCAGGTGTGGAGCTGAGCTGCAGAGGATCCAGAGTGCTGACAGTGGAGCTGCTGACAGAGTCTCTTGGGAAAAACAGTGTCTGTGAGTACCAGGAGGTTTGCCTAAGGGTCTGCCCAGTAACAAAGGGGGAAGGGGGACCACTCCAGAGAAGTCAGGGGGATCAAGGAGCTAGCTCACACAGGAAGTGTAACAGTAAAGGGGGTGCCGTGTAGTTGACCCTGAAGAATAGGAACAAAGGGGGTGCCAGGAAGGGCCCCGAAGATTGTTCTGCAGTACAGTACAGTGTACCTCAGGCAGTTCATTTTTTACTACGTCACTGCTACTGACAAGGTGAAGCAGCGGCCTAGCCGCACTCAGCATTATTCAGTCATCCTAGCTAATTGTGCATAATTATAGAAGTTGGAGTATCCCACTCATTCCCTTCTCCCATCCAAGTCCTCAATAAAAACACAAAAACCAAAGCTCCTAGACTGTTTCCTGACTAAGCCAACATCACTTGGAAAATGTTGAACTGTCGTGCTGTTGCTAATGGTAACCCAGGGGAACCCATAACCAGCAGCTCCGAAGGGAGTAGGGCTACACACAATATCAGTATTCAATCATATAAATCATAGAGATGGTTAACCATGGAATATTTACAACTTTGTATAGAGCTTTCCATTGTTCAGGCAATATTTTCACTTAGAGATAGTAGAGGCACAACTGCAGAATTTGATATTGATACCTGTGTGGTTCCTGATGTTGCTTTTGTTTGATTATGACCATAGCTGTTTGGATAATTGCAGCCTTCTGCCCATTCTGCTGTGCTGCTGCCTCTATAATGCATAATGTTCGGTTTCAGACTTTTAAGTTGATCTGTTTCAGTGCTTAGGCAGAGCTGATTATTATCATCAGGATTTCATTGAAGCTGGCTTCAAAGACTCCATTGTAAAATTCAGAACAGAGACTCTGCGAAAGAAGAAAAACAATTATAAAGTTAGCTGCGGTTTTACCATGTTTCCTTTTCATGATTTCTTAATGCCTTGCCCCAGAATGGCAGCTCCGGCATATACCAGAATGGCTGCTTTGTACTTTTGGTAATACCACACAACCCACCAAGAGTCTACGGACAACATTTGCAAGTCAGCACAATTCAGCTTCTAACTCAAGCAACATTTGCACCAGAATTTAGTCTTTTTCACACTTCCGCATGGCTCAGAGAGCTCTCTGTATACGAAGGCCAGAAAAAGCATGCAGTTGGTGTATTTGGGAATTCCTATTCGGCATCACAGAGTTTCCCAGATCACCAAACTACTTAGTACTGTAAGGTCCAGACATAAACACCAGAATAGATAGTGATCAAGTGTATGTTTTAGTTAGCAACCTTTCTTCCCTTTAAAGAAAAGTGGAGGTTTTGACAAAAAAAAAAAAAACGTCCATACTCAGCTAGGTGGTTGTGTCATCCATCCAATCTTCATCTGTCCCCTGCATGTTCAGTGAGAAGAGAGACGGTGACTGTCAGTCACCAGCTCTCTGCTCTGCCCCTCCATTGAGTGCTGGTTTTGGGCTTTCAGTGGAACGCTGAGAGGCTGAGCTTGCTGCTGTTGGGTATCTGGGTGGATTCCCACATTAAAGTCGGGATCCCTACAGAGTCTGGACCAGCCAAGTGATATTAGCTGACAGCAGGCTTTACGTCTTTGTTCTGCACTCCTGTGCCGTACAGAAGTATTACCAAAAGAGCTTTGGCCCCAGTTCTCCTTTAAGGCAAGGAGACCTATTAGTACTAATACAGGACCTAATACATGAAACTATATATACATGTAAAGTTTCCTCCAGGTCCTAATACATGACACTATACATACATGTTGCTAGTAAACCCAAGGGAGTAGAGAGTGAGGGTGAATTTAATTTAAATCAAGTCAATTTAAATTAGTGATCGACCGATATCGTGTTTTTTAGTGCCGATAATGATATCGATATTTTGGTCATCGGATATCGATATTGGCCGATATTTTCGGACATTTAAAAAAAATGTTTTTTCTATTTTTCATAGGTACTCTGGTGGAGGGATCTGTGAGTCCAAAAGACCCCAAACCCCTCCTCTGCACTTAAAAGTATTCAAAACGCCAAGTTTGACTGTTTTAAATGCTCGCATTTTTTTGAATTTGCCGCTGAGTTTTTTACATGGAGACCCAATCAGACCCGAATGTGGCTTTGATCGGGTCTACTCTTCGGCGGCCAGGCAGGTAGGTTGCCCGGGTCTCCCAGTGGGACGGGAGACCAGGCGTGCCGCGGGAGGGCGGGGGAGACGTCCCCTCCCGCTCCTTGTAGTGACAGCTGAGCGGCTTCCCAGCCGCATCGGTTGTCATTACAAGACAGCCGACCGTCTGCTATGGACACCAGTACCGGGGTGATGCCTCTAGCTGCAGGCATCACTCTGGTACAAGCACTTTCCCGAAATATCGGCAATATCGGTACCTCAGGGGCCGATTCATATATATCGGGAAAAGTGCATATCGGCCCCCAATGTAATTGCCGATAATCGGTCGATCCCTAATTTAAATCAAATCAATTTAAATTATAATTTTTAAAGAGCAACTGTCATCTCTGTCCCGCAGTGGCTCATCCTCTGACCCGCTGTTAACTCACCAACAGTCCCATTCACTTTCATGGGACGGCTGGTTATTCGGCAGTGACACAATAAGGTGAGGAACGTGGCAGCAGCAGGTGAGTGAATGCCTGCTAACAGGCGCTGACATGATGGATCTGAAATGACTGATGCTCTTTAAATGTAAGGTTTTTCTCTTGCTGGTAGTTAGAATCTTTATTTGCAAAAAAAATGAAAGTTTCCTATTTACAATAATAAACTATCAGGTTTGTAAAACAGCGATATGAGAACCGATTCAATCATACAGTTTGTAGTGTACAAACATTTGCAAAACAAAGGGATAAAGGAATATTCCTGAGCTTTGTTTTATCTCATGGTTACTGTGAAATTATGTAAATGCATCATTGCATTGCATGTTATCTTAGCTTGCAGTGCTGGGATTCATTGAATGAGTTTACCAAAAATGTAAATAATGCATAATGTACAGCCTCATGCTACATAACTAAGCTCCATTTCATGCTGAATAAATTATTTATTTATCTTAAACCGAAAACTATCTTTAAATAGATTTTTTTACTCCAAAATTATTTTTTTTAAATAAATTTGATAAAAATCTGATTTGAATTAAAAGAAATCTGATTTTTTATTTTTTTTAAATCATTGATTTATATCTACCCTGTAGAGAGTAGACATACTGTACAGTGACATGAGAAACAAGATGGAAGATACTCTGGAGAAGTCAGGATTGATGGCTGGCAGTGGGCACAATTCATGGAGGTAGCAAAGTTCAGGGCAGGCAGTAGAGGTTGGCCACACACTACACTATCTGGTTTTACAATTACCTTTTGGATTTACCAAAACCTAAACAATTCATTAAATAAGTATCAAATCAGGAAGGCCTCTGAACTACATAATTGATGGTAGATCTAAAGTAGGTTGTCTAATGTAAAAGTTGGTTTCTTCAGATGGTGGAATTGTTTTTACCAAGCATTTTAAATGGACAGAAGAGCTAGGACCGAGGAATGTTATGTCATAGAGCTGTAGTGTTTCCAATAGATATGTCTGTCCACTAAAGATCTGGAGGCGACCAAATCCGTTTGAGAGTGCACTGATTTCAGCAAGTACACATTAAAAAGTATTGAGGATATTAGGGGAAGTAGGCAATCTGAGATGGGATTGACTTTCAGAGAAATTAAGTTTGGCCCAATGAACCTGGTACAAGCTTTAGAAAAATGATTTTTGGTAAATAGCCATACCAAACTACTTACCTTGAACTCTTGAGACAGACTTCGAACCTCAGATTGTTATGGACATTCTTCCAGATGCGGGGAAACTATTAGACTACTATGGTGGCACCAGGGACTTTGGAAAACAAGTTAAAATATGACCAGAGCTTTGGACTATAGCAGTATAGACATAAGAAGGGTGAAACCCCAGATGAGGAATGTGAATAAATGTTGAGAGCAGAATCTGCCCAGGGCAAATGGGACACCCAATCTAGTTAACATACAGAAACCCTTAAAAGATAACAGGAGGCTTGTAAATTTGGAAAAGAACTGAGAGCCACAGACCTAAACAATGGCTAGAGGGATGTCGGGTAGTCCAAAGATATGATGTATAAAAGTGGTTGCCAGTTGGTTAGTAGAGGATTACTTAGGTAATGACACGAAATGTGCCTTTTTACACACACAACTAGGTGCACACTAAAATCCCTTGAGAGGTGAGTCCATGGATGCCTGAAAATAGAATGAGGAATGAAAAGACCAGTAGGTTTCATTATAGGGGACTCTGACATAGCACAAACTTCCCAAGGCTGAATGTAAAAACATTATTTTTTAAAAAGATCCTCCATAAATCATGGGAGATGATGGAAATGTAAATGGCGGAAGAGAGATCAGGAGGAAGTGCTTCCAGGAATTTTGTGCAAAGTAAGATTTTCTCTGGCTCTGAAAGAGTATAAACCAAAGGCAGGAAGCTGTGGGACAGGGCTTTGCTCTTGACAATCTTTGAGGGAGAAGGGTGTTGGGCGCTAGTGCCAAAGGGGTGTACACCAGGTGCAAGACAGTCAGATGATCAGGGGCTGTGGCAAACCGGACTTCTCAAATATTGCTTAAAATCAGGGCAGCTCTGGCAGGCAGAAAACAGGAAATCCCGCTGGCAGCAAAAGAGAAGAAAACAGACGCCACTGAATGTAGTAACAGACTTTATTACATGACACACGTTACGTCACTTCCGGTCAGCTTGCGGTTCACCGCAGCTCTCCCTCTAACCAGCTCCCTTGTGAAGCTTCCTGGATCGTCACTTCCTGGCTGCGGGACGGTCGGGACATGGAGGACTGAATCCGGGAATAGCCACACTATGGAACATGGACTAGAGCTACATTTAATGTGAGTTACTATTATCGTGTGTCATGTAATAAAGTCTGTTGCTACATTCAGTGGCGCCTGTTTTCTTCTCTCTTGACAATCTTTGAAGCAGGTCTGTAAGTGATTTGGAAAATAAAATGATTCAAGCCCTGCTGTAAAGGGGTGGGGCCCTTTTAACAGTCAGAAGATCTCTATTACCAATATCCAAATTCCTCTCTGTGGGGAAAATTTCCTGGAAAAGATGGCACAAGGATATAGCAGATTATTGGAAGAGGACAGGGGAGATTTGCTGGAGCTGAAATGAAGGCTCTTTTAAGGGTCTCAAACTTGGACAGAGCTTAGACGTACAGGCACTCTTTCATGTCACTGCCATAATGGGAGTGATTATCATAGAGAAATTCCTAATTCATTTTTTTTAGAATTTGGCAAAGCTATTAAAGCGCTGTATTGCTTTCAGATCATGTGGTCGTGTCCAACATAGGCTGGTTGGACTTTGTTGGAGTCCATGGAAATACTGGATTCAGAAACTCAGATGTAACCAAGAAAGCAGACTTGAGCAGGGTGGAAAATGAAAATTTAGAGAGTCTGACATAGAGAGAATGCTCCTGTTATTTCGAGAGGACATTGCGAGCATGCTTTACATGCTCAGATAAGGAAGAAGAAAATAGGAGAATGACATCCAAATAGACTTCTACAAACCTGCCCAAGCATTGCCGAAAGATATCAGTGACAAACTCTTATATACAGCGGGAGCATTTCTGATCCCAAAAGGCATTACTAAATGCACATAATACTCCTTACGAGATTTAAAGGCTGTTTTCCAATCATTTCCTGGGCTGATAGGAACAAGTTTGTAAGCTTCTTGCAGATTTAGCTGGAGAAAAATCGAATCAAACAGCCTGCAACTGAACAGTTCAGTCTTGAGAGGTAAAGATGCTTGGTTTCTCTGTAATCTTTGCAAGGGTAAAAAGTACCATCCTTCTGCACAAAAAAAAACAAAAAACAATTGCTTGCAGGGAAAGTTGATGGTTAACTAAAGTGGTTTCTGAGATTCTCCTCTATATAGTGTCTCATGGATTGTTTCTCTGGCTTAAAAAAAGGATTACATGATCGTTTTGCAGAGTAGCACCTGGTAGAAGATCATCAGTATAGAGTCAAGAAAAGTAGTAGTACTCACAGAGGATACAAGGGTGTATTGCTGAAGGCAGGTTTCAAAGCAAAACTCAGACCACGAGAGGATCTTACCAAGTCCCCAGTCAGTTCATATATTATAATGATGCAACCACGGGTAGCCCAAGATGAAGGGGTAACACGAAAGACATGAAACGACTTAGAGGGAAGCTTCTTAACACAGATTCAAAGTTCTCAGAGTAAGGTCAGGTTTAGTGTAAGGTGTTTGGCTCAGATGACAATAGAGAGTTGTTAAAGGCAACAAATAAGAATAGAGTCTCCAACAAGAGAGATGGGATCAACGCAGGGACAAACGGCTTACTCTTTTTAGACCTAAACTGGCTCAGACTAGAGGGATTCCAGTTCTCTGTACCCTGGCTTTTCCCAGCTTGTGCCCCTATATAGTAAAGTCAGGGGCCTAGTATACAGTATGTTGAAAGAGTTTTTCCTCAGGGCAAACGAGTGACTCCAATTTGCATGGGCTAATCTATACAGGTAGAGGCAGCCCCAGGGTGCAATTCAGTGATTTATTGATGGGCACCAGACTTACAAACCGCATTGCATTCCAAACATCTCATAAACAGTCAATACAAATGGTGATAGCCATGGCTTTCTTTAAGGTGGCAGGAGCATGAACAAACGACTCCTTAATGCTTACTGAAAGTCCCAGCCTGAATTGGCTACAGAGGGCTGGGTTGTTGCAGATGGAATCTGGTGCCCAATGCTGAAATTCTGAAGAGTACTGTTCAGCCAGATGGCTCTGAGGTGTGTTTCTGCAATTTTGCTCGGTCATTGTGGGACCAGATGGAGACAAAAAGCCCAAGCTTGAGAGTCCCCATAGAGCAGAGAAATTATTATTCTGACCCTTTGGATCTTGGTCCCTAGGGAGCATGGGTGGAGCAGAAAAAAATGCTAGAAGTTGTTGACCGAATCTTTGCTATTTCTAGAAAAACCATCTGAGAGATGGCTGCCAAGATTCTTTTGCAATTGAAAGGAATAGGCAAAGATTTCCGTGCCTCTGTTGTGAAATTTGAAGATAAATTTCTACAATTTTTTACAGCCGCAGAGGTGTATGATGGCTTATATTTTTTTTTTTCAAAATATTAAAAAAATTTAGTAAGCATAGGTTTATTTTAAGATTATTTGGAGTTAGGAAACGATTTTCTGTGTCTTTGACACCCACACCAATATCTTATTATGACTAACGCATGAACGTTTAAGGAAAACTCCAGTATTTCATGGGATCCGACTGTGTAAATTGTTCTACATTTGCATGTCTGATTTTTTTTTCTTACAAAATTATTTTTTGATTTTTTTTTTCTTTTTGATTGGTCTGATATGTTGCCAGTTTAGATTCAGATCTTTTCAGTTCTTCTCAGAGTAAACCATTTATTCAACCTCATTCATCATTTGAAAGTCTGGATACCGGAGCTTTGTTTTACTTGGCTTAAATACGTGAACTGTTGTATAGAGAGTCCAGTTTACAAACCAGCAATTGGTCATAGCAAGTCCTAAGTGTACCTGTTATTTCTGCTATTTTGCAGATGTCAAGTAGCCTCAACCCTAAACCTCCAAGGACAGAAATGAAACCACGATTAGCATTTCTCTCTGTTTATTTTATCTCTGAGGCTTTAGGTCATTATTTTAATTGCTTTCCATTTTTCTCTCTGGCATTCTCCCCCACCCTGTTTTCTTTTGTAATGAGATTACGTCTACCGTGTCAGCTCCTCTGTGCTAGAGCAATGCAGTAATTAAACAAGTGTCACTTTAAAATACTTACCTACTTTGAAAACAGGCCTTTTATGCTTATGGGTTATAAAAAAAAATGTTTCATAGATGGCAATTAGAAAGAGAATGTGTACCTTGTCCAAACTAAGCAAGTAATAGGTTCACTGTAAGGGAAAACTTTACCTTTTAATAAAGTTTTCTTTTAATTAACCCCCCCCCCCCTCTCCATGAGTGCAGCCCACCTGGTAACATACCTACCTTCCTCTCTGATTCAGTGATGTTCACTGTGCAGTGCTGTACAGTCTTTGCAAAGGAACCTCTTTAGTTGGCACATGAATGCTACATCCCCCATCCTTTCCTATGATATAGCCATACTTTGCTTGATAGCTGGAGTACATCGATCCCACAAGAATGAATGGGGACCATGGCATGCATGCACAGTGTGAAGAGGAGCTGGACCGAGGTTTTCTTTCCAAGGACTTTGTGGTGATTTTTACACTATTTTATCCAAACAAAAAGCTTTGGCTTTAGATTTTCAAGTTAAATTGTAAGGGGTTAGCTAAGGTAATGGAGTCTATTTATAAAAGCCAAAACCCCCAATGAACCATTTAGATTAGATTATTTTGCCCTTCTGACATTTGATTACATTTGTCTGGCATTTCATGGCCTCGTCCATTCATATTAGGGTGAATGTGCACCAGGTGAATTGGATAGCTGTTGAAGGTCACTTTTACAGCAAGCAGTAAAAACTCTGCAGGCGAACTTGCCGGCTGAAGCTCCCAGTAGTTCTGTAACTCTTTCTGAATCTATAAGTCTGAAAAAAATATAAGTAAAAACATGCCTATGCAGCAGTAAAAATAAGTATTAAACACAACATTATTTTTCTAGGTAAATACCATTTTAAGTGCCGGTTCACACTAGGTTGCTCCGACTTAGGGGGCGACCTGTGAAGTCGCGTGCAGCACGACTTCGGCGCGACTTGCACGGACTTCAAAAAATTAATGTCAATGCAAGTCGCCTCCAGGTCACCCGAAGTAGTACAGGACCCTTTTTATAAGTCGGAGCGACCTGTGACGCTCCTATTAGAACGGCTCCTGTACTACACAATGGGAGCGTGACGGACCGCGACTTGTCAGGCTGACAAGTCGCGGTCCAAGTCGGATCAGTGTGAACCGACACTTAAGGTGCTATTGACATGAAATTTTCACCACGTGTTGGTATTAACCTATGCAAACCATACAAAGAAACCAAAACAAATAAGTTCAGAAATTAGGTTACTTGTAATAAAATGGAATGACACTAGGAAAAAGTATTAAACACACGAAGCAAGGGAGGTGCAAAAAGGCATGGAAAGCCAAGACACCAGCTGAAATCAATCAGTAATTAGAAAGCAAAACTTGTCAGTGAAAATAATATCAGCTGGTACAGTCTTAACTGATGGCCTGTAAAAAGATGTCTCATTAGCAAGATGTCACACAAGAAACATCTCATGATGGGTAAAACTAAAGGGCTCTTTAAAGACCTTCCCAACCTTGTTGTTGCAAAACATACATTGGTTACAGAAGGCTTTCTAAACTTCTGAATGTTCCAGTGAGCACTGTTGGGGCCATAATCCGGAAGTGGAATGAACATAATTATACCATAAACCGGCCACAACCAGGTGCTCTTCGCAAGATTTCTGACAGAGTAGTGAAAAGAATTATCAGAAGAGTTGTCCAAGAGCCAAGGACCACTTGTGGAGAGCTTCAGAAAGTCTTGGAATTAGCAGGTATAAATGCGACATTATAAGCAAGTCAGTGATCCCAAACACAAAGCCAAGGAAATTCTCAATTGGTTTCAAAGAAAGAAAATAAAGCTGCTGAAATGGGCAGCCAATCATCTGACTTCTGAATCCAATAGAAAATCTTTGAAAAGAACTAAAGATCATAGTTCATAGAGGAGGCCAACGGAACCGTCAAGATTTGAAGACTGCTTATGTGCAAGAATGGGCCAAAATCACACCTGAGCAATGCATGACTACTTTCTCCATGCATAGGTTGTTACCGACATACCAACATTTCATATCAATAGCACCTTTAGAAATATGGCTCATTTCACACGTGTTACATTACGTATATAGCGATAATTTTTAATTGATACCATAATATTTGTGTACTATTTTCTTTCTTTATTCCAGCTCAACAATTCTTGTATTAAATTGTAAAATAATTTTGTACCGTTTACACCCATTTATAATGCATTTTTCTTAATGTAAGTTGTGACGAGACCCTTGCTCGCTCGCTTCCGCTCTCCCGACACTCCTCTGTTTCTAGTGAGTCAGCTTTCAGATCGCAACGTCTGATGGTTCGGTCAACCAAGGCTCTGGGATCCGAACAAACACCAGGCAGGCTGTATGCAAGTTCAAACAGGAAGACAATTTATTGGAAGTACACAACACACTTATATACAGAATTTGGAACATCCTGCCCCCAACAACCGCTTTCCCATTGGTCAATTGCAAAGTACACGCCGTTCTCCTTCAGGTCCTCCTTAGCCATGCAAATGAGGACTTGAAAATTAGTCAGCAGGGATTGGTCCAATAGCTTGATTAGAAGGACTGTTATGTGTAATGAGACAGAAACCCCCAGGGGACAATCAATGTACACAATAGCCAGACACAGAACAATGGTTCCATAACGAGCCCCCAATACACATTACTCTGAGTGTCAATACATCCCTTAGCAGACAACAGGTGAGTTCATTAGTACACCCGACAAAAGGTGAATGGAAAGCCACCTCAGACAAAAGCAACATTGTTAGACAGTCAGTCTCCTCATTGAACTTCCTGGAATGACCATATTAGGAGTGGTACTTCCTGGTCAGAGACCTCATGGCAAATGGGAACAAATCTCAATATTTCTACATGGAGACCTTGCTGACAAATATGAAGCAATCCAGACCATCACCCATCTGTCCTTAAATTCCAGTGACGGTGAACACCGTCACATATAAGTAAAAATAAAAAAAAAAAAGAAACCCATTTACCTAAAAAATTGTGAAGTGTTCAATACTTATTTTACCCACGGTATATGGTCCCAATTATATTGTCAAAGTATAGGCAATGTACAGCCAAATATGGGCCTTGATATGGCGCAGGGAATGCTGGGACATCACAGTAATGTACAGTGGATATAGACAGTCTACACACCCCTGTTAAAATGTCAGGTTTCTGTGATGTAAATAAAGGAGACAAAGATAAATCATTTCAGAACTTTTTCCACCTTTAATGTGACATATAAACTGTACAACTCAGTTGAACAACAAACTGAAATCTTTTAGGTGAAGGGAAGTAAAAAAAAAATATGGTGGCATAAGTGTGCACACCCTTAAACTAATACTTTGTTGAAGCCCCCTTTAATTTTAATACAGCACTCAGTCTTTTTGGGTATGAGTCTATCAGCATGGCACATCCTGACTTGGCAATATTTGCCCACTCTTTGCAAAACACTCCAAATCTGTCAGATTGTGAGGGCATCTCCTGTGCACAGCCCTCTTCTGATCACCCCACAGATTTTTAATCAGCTTCAGGTCTGGGCTCTGGCTGGGCAATTCCAAAACTTTAATCTTCTTCTGGGGAAGCCATTCCTTTGTTGATTTGAATGTATGCTTTAGGGTCCTTGTCATGCTGAAAGATGTTTAGCTTTCTAGCAGAAGCCTGAAGATTTTGTGCCAATACCGTGGAACTGTTCATTATTCACTCTACCTTGACTAAGGCCCCTGTTCCAGCTGAAGAAAAACAGCCCCGAAGAATAATGCTGCCACCACCATGCTTCACTGTGGGTATGGTGTTTTTTTGGTGATGTGCAGTGTTGTTCTTGCGCCAAATATATCTTTTGGAAATATGGCCAAAAAGTTCAACCTTGGTTTCATCAGACCATAACACATTTTCATTTCAGATGGGTTTTTGCAAAACTTAGCCAGGCTTGGATGTTTTTCTTCGTAATAAAAGGCTTCCATCTTGCCACCCTACCCCATAGCCCAGACATATGAAGAGTACGGGAGATTGTTAGAAGAAAAAGGGAAGTGATTGGCGCTGCCTGGTGGAGTGCTTAGGGGATAGGGTCTTACTATACTGATGGTAAGATGTTATATGGGGATCTATACAAAAACCCCTGGTAAGATCTATGATAGATAGATCTTACCAGGGGTTTTTGTATAGATCCCCATATAACATCTTACCATCAGTATAGTAAGACCCTATCCCCTAAGCACTCCACCAGGCAGCGCCAATCACTTCCCTTTTTCTTCTAATTTCTTTGAATGCTCCCCTCACAGGGTTGCATTTTTTGAAGTGGGCAGCAGCCAGGTGTGGTGTTAATCCCTACATATATACCCATCCTAAGCGCGGAATTACATCCACCCTTTCTACGGGAGATTGTTGTCACATGTATCACACAGCCAGTACTTGCCAGCCGTTCCTGCAGCTCCTTTAATGTTGCTGTAGGCCTCTTGGCAGCCTCCCTGACCAGTTTTCTTCTCGCCTTTTCATCAATTTTGGGGTGATGTCCAGTTCTTCCTAATGTCACTGTTGTGCCATATTTTCTGCACTTAATGATGACTGTCTTCACTGTGTTCCATGGTATATCTAATGCCTTTGAAATTCTGTTTTACCCTTCTCCTGACTGATACCTTTTAACAATGAGATCCCTCTGATGCTTTGGAAGCTCTCTGCGGACCATGGCTTTTGCTGTAGGATGTGACTGAGAAAATGTCAGGAAAGACCTACTAGAACAGGTGAACTTTATTTGAGGTTAATCAGAGGCACTTTAAATAATAGCAGGTGTGTACTGATTCCTCTTTAACATGAGTTTGAATGTGATTGCTTAATTCTGAACACAGCTACATCCTCAGTAATTAAAGCATGTGCACACTTATGCAACCACATTATTTTATTTTTTTTATTTTTACTTTCTCCCGTAAAAAAATCATTACATTTTTCATCAAATCAACATCAAAGGTGGGAAAAGTTCTGAAATGATTTATCTTTGTCTCATTTTTTTTACATCACAGAAATCTAAAATTTTAACAGGGGTGTGTAGAATTTTTATATCCACTGTGTATAGGAAACTATACAGTCCTATCTGAATGTAACAGATTATACAACTGATCATGTGTCATTCTTTATAGACATATTGTTATCCACATCTATTACCTATTATGTATTGGTATTTCTAAGGCATGCAAACATTTTCTCCTTATAAATTCATAAATCTGTGAAAAATCTTTGCTTTCCTCCCAGGATTTGGTCCTGTCCTGTGGCCCTCCATCCACTGGAATGTTGTTGCCATAGCAACTAACAGGCTTGCCAGCGAATACTCCTATATCTCAAAGTTAGTTGAAAGCATTTATTCTATATATAGCACGAGTGGCCACCGGGATATGCAGAGGGCAGTTACCCATAGCAACCAATCAAATTTGAGGAGGAACATGGATAATTCTGAGGACACTGTACTGCTGGGGGGTTAAAATTGTGGGGCACTGGTATGTCACAAATGCCATATGACAGTGAGATTATTATGTGCTTTATTACATGTTATAGGAATAATGAGCCTTACACTGTCCACATTAGACATCTCCTCCAGTCTCCTTTTACACAGAAGGTGTCTGGTCCATTCAGCTGGGGATCCATGAACAGATCCCCAAATCAGAAGCAAAATGGGATAAGTGTCACTTTGTGACATCTTTGCCGGTTTAATTCTTTTCTGCATTTTGACAGCAGACCTTTCTGGACTTGTGGAAAATGTTATGAGGCGCTACTACTTAATAGTAGTAGTAGCGCCTCATAACATTTTCCATTTCACATTTAAGTTTTTGTACTTAAAGCAGAGTTCCAGTCTCCTAACCAACATTGCATTAATAGCATTGCAGAGATCGTTGTAATTCCTGATAAGCATAATGGAAAATGTTGCCCATGTACACATTGCATCTACTTACAAACTGCTTATTTTTCTTTTGCCCCCTCAATTCTGGCTGTGGACATGCAGGATTTGGGCAGCTGAAGCCGGCCTGGCTTCATTTCCTGGATTTCGTGCAACTGGCTACCCAGCATGCACCTCTGGATCTTGCGCCTGCGCAGTAACAACACTGCGGCGCGCTTTGTGAAATTGCATTAGACGCCTAAAGACTTCTGGGATTGATGACATAGATATCCCAGGAGTCAATGGGCCTGTTTGATGATGTAATCACCTAGGCAGCTGCGACCGGAAGTCGCGGGGTACACTACTAGAAAAAAGGTACTTTCCGCAGAAATTTCAACACATCAATATCCAAACCTTTATCCACTAGTGATCTACATTACAATGTGGGTAATTCTTAAAAATGACTGGAACTCCACTTTAAATTGAAGGCAGCTCTACACCATACAGTATTCATTCCAAGGAAGGCGCCATACTCCTTACACTATTCACACTTTCTGGACTTGTGTTCCAACTATGGGTGACTTTCATCTATTTACATCAGGCTACCAATCTGTCACATTTAGGTCTAAAAAAAAATGGAAAAGGAGTTTTTTTTCTCCGTACCTGAACAGAGTTGGAGATAAGCGGATGTAAATGGATGCATGTCCATTTACAGTAGATGTTACATGGAGCTTCTGATCAGGTCAGTTTTGAAGGACTTTACAGATGGGCCCTATTGGAAAGCTCATGTGAAAGGACCCCCTACATGATCCAAAGGGTGGATATGGAGGAAATAGCTATGCAGGAATTTCATGGTTATCATTTGCTTAAATCTGTGACTAATAAACTGTAAGCATGGGTTTCTATAACAGCAGATATGGTAGAACCGTTTAAATATTCAAAGCTCCTGTGACATTATAGTGATGCAGGAAACTGGCACGGGTGGCATGTGCCACAATAACAAGGCATCTACACTCACCAGCCACTTTTTTAGCTACAACTATTAAATTGCTTGGTAACACAAATTGCTAATCAGCCAATTACATGGCAGCAACTCAATGCATTTAGGCATCTAGATGTGGTGAAGATGACTTGCTGAAGTTAAAACTGAGCATCAAAATGGGGAAGAAAGGGGCTTTAAGTGACTTTGAATGTGGCATGGTCGTTGGCGCCAGATGGGCTGGTCTAAGTTTTTCAAAAACTGCTGATCCATCTCTAGGGTTTACAGAGACTGGTTGGAAAAAGAGAAAATATCCAGTGAGCAGCAGTTGTGTGGACGAAATGCCTTATGATGTCAGAGGTCAAAGGAGAATGGGCAGACTTGTTCGAGATGATAGAAAGGCAACAGCAACTAAAATAACCACTTGTTATAAACAAGGTATGCAGAATACCATCTCTGAACGTACAACACATTGAGCCTTGAAGCAGATGGGCTACAGCAGCAGAGGACCACACCGGGTGCCACTCCTATCAGCTAAGAACAGGAAACTGAGGCACAGGCTCACCAAAATTGGACAATAGAAGATTGGAAAAAGTTGTCTTGTGTGATGGTTCTCGATTTCAGCTGTGACCTTCAGATGATAGGGTCAGAATTTGACATAATGACCTAAACATAAAAGCATGGATTCGTCCTACCTTGTATCAGCGGTTCAAGCTGGCGGTGGTGGTGTAATGGTGTGGGGGATATTTTCTTGGCACACTTTGGGCCTCTTAATACGAATTGAGCATAGTTTAACCGGTTGCCGACCGCCGCAAGTACATATACTGCGGCGGTCAGCCCCGGCCAGGCAAAGTGAAGTACCGGTACGTCACTAGCCTGTCACTTGCTTGTGAGCCAATAGCTGGCGAGCTCGTACCCTGGGAAGTCTGTGCGTGTGACCGGCGGACCCGATGTCTGCCAGTCACTCGCGATCGTCTGCCGTGAAGGGAGAAAGGCAGGCGGCTAATGTAAACAAGCCGACTGTCATTCTCCCCTGTGTAGGAATGGTGATCATACGGTTCTACTATGTAGGACCGTTGATCACTGTTCCTACACCAGTAGCCATGTCCAATCACAGTAAGAAGCACACCCTTAGGGACACACTTAACCCCCTCCTTCCCCAATAAAGTTAACCCCTTCCCTGCCAGTGTCATTTTGCAATAACAGTGCATATGTATAGCACTGATTACTGCAGTAATGTCACTGGTAACCCCAAAAGTGTAAAAAATGTCAGTTAAGGGTCCGATCTGTCCACCGCAATGTCGCAGGACCGCAAAAAAAATCACAGATCGCCGCCATTACGCGTTAAAAAAAAAAAACACCAAAAATTACAGAAATCTTTCCCTTAGTAAACGCAATAACTTTTGCGCAAAGCAATAAAAATACGCTTTTTGCGATTTTTTTTTTACCAAACATATGTAGCAGAAAACAAATTGGCCAAAAATGTTAAAAAATGTTGATTCTTACATTTTTTTGGGGGAATTTCATATAAAAAAATTTGAAAAATATTGTTATTTTTGCAAAATTTACGCTCTTTTTTTATTATAGTGCAAAAAGTAAAAATCGCACAGGTGATCAAATACCACCAAAAGAAAGCTCTGTTTGTGGGAAAAAAAGGACGTCAAATTCGTTTAGGTACAGCGTTTCACGACCGCGCAATTGTCCGTTAAAGCCACACAGTGCCAAATCGCAAAAACAGGCCCTGGTCAGGAAGGGGGTAAAATCTTCCGGGGCTTAAGTGGTTAAACATCACAGCCTACTTGAGTATTGTGGCTGACCACGTCCATCTCTTTTGACTACAGTGTACCCATCTTCTGATGGCTGCTTCGAACAGGATAATGCACCATATCACAAAGCTCAAATCATCTCACCACTGGTTTCTTGAACATGAAAATGAGTTCACTGTACTCCAATGGCCTCCACAGATCTCAATCCAATAGAGCACTTTTGGGATGTGCTGGAATGGAAGATTACCATCATGGATGTGCAGCCAACAAATCTGCAGCAACTACATGATGCCATCATGTCAATATGGTCCAAAATTTCGAGGAATGTTTCCAACACCTTGTTGAATCTATACCATGAAGAATTAAGGCAGTTCTGAAGGCAAAAGGGGGTCCAACCCGGTACTGGAAAGGTGTCCCTAATAAAGTGGCCGGTGAGTGTAGACCTGTTTTAGGTTAATCTGCACCACTCATGCCTTTTTCTGAGGGAAATAGAAACTGATGCGGGTTTTGGGCTTTATTAACAAAGGAATCTCAGCAGTTTTCAGTATAGAAACCTGCCGCAGATCCCTGCTAGATTGGAACCGGCGTACAGGACCTGGCATAAAGTCACATTTATTATATCAGTGAAAAAGAAGTGCCATGCTTGAGATCGCAGTATTGAAAACTACTTGGAGAATTAAAAAGAAATGTAAATTACTTTAGAGTTGGGCTAGCAATAGAAGGCAGCAAAGTTTAACCCTTTATCCAATGATGAATTAACTAATTGTGATTAGGTGTTATTGGCAACAACCCATTTCGGTGCTTGTTTTCTTTATTCTAGTTTCATTGAACAGTTACAACTAAAGGAAATTTGAGATATTTAAAAAAAAAAACGGGAAGCAGAGTAAATAAAGTAGGTATAAACCTGAATCACTAAAATCTAGAAATTTGCAAAAAAAATGTCATTGCAAAAGTATTGTTCAATCTTTTTAAATCTGCATCTTTCATGATAAGAATACTTTGTGATCCTGCCACTAAGGCTGGGTTTACACTGTGTGCGGATGCGGCTCAAAGCAAGGGGTCCCTGTTCTCCGTTTGTGGGACGAAGCTGGCCTGACTTTTTGAGAAGAAAGAAAAAACCCCTGTGGGTATTAGGACTTTAAAGGCAACCACTGTTAATCCCAAAAGGAAATAATCAGTACTGAAATGTAAAAAAACATACAAAATGTATTTTGACAATATGATAAAAATGTTCATTAAAACCATAGAATAAATGATATGCATGAAGGTGCTATACAGCATACTCCTATGGCAAGAGAACCCATAAGTTACCTGATGTGTGCCAGGGTCTGGTGTCTGTAAATCCCATAAACGAATGACCTCCCATGTCCGGGCCAACATGGATTCTAGTATGTAGGTACCAATGGATTGTTACGCATTTCGCTATGCAGCTTCCTCAGGAGAGTCTATTGGTGTTTGGATGATAACCATGACGCACCCAATGTCTTCTCAATTTTGGTATATAGGATAATGATGATAACAGGATTGTTCCTGTATTAGAAATGTCCACTTATATAAGGGTTTCCTTCCTATTCAGGAGCAATGGCTTCTCATCCATTAGGGGCTCAGGGGCGCCGCCCCCTCTATCCATGCGTCCGGCCCCCTAATCTACATGCAGGGTGCTGGATGCATGGATTCCAATGGGGGACTTTATTTTTTTTTTAAGCACGTGATTAGAGCCAGAGGCTCTAATAGGCTTCAAAAAAAGGGTGGGCTCAGGGCGCAGAGCACTGCGCCCCGAGCCCACTCAGTTGTGTGACAATAGCGAATGAATATTCGCTATTGCCACGCTGATTCTCCTCCCGGCCTATCAGGAAGCTGGTCCTGAGACCTGTTTCCCGATTGGCTGAAAGGAGAAGGCATGCTATTGGCCAAGAAGGAGGGAGGAGATGGCCGCCGAGAGGGAATATGGAGACTGAGGGAGAAGCCGCCGCTGCCACTGCCTGTCAGTCCCGTGGAGCAAGGTAAGTAAACTGGCACGGGGGGGGGGTATGGTGGTGCGGGCTGGAGTGATTGGGGGGGTCCATCTGCCGCCACTGATTCTGACAGAGGAAAGTTGCACTGTTGGAATGCAATGTCCTGGGAGGAAGATCCCTCCATTCAACTCATTTGAGTGGATGAAGGAATCTGTTTTTTTTCTCTGTGTGGCTTGCTATAGGCAGGAAGTGGCTGAAAAATTTATGGGGGATATCAGCAGCCCTTAGATGCAAAAAAATAACAGTTGAAAACCACATTTTAATTAGAAAAAAAAATGGCAATTGTATGATGCACAGTGCTTTGGGAAACAAAATGTCATCTAGTTAGGGTTTAGATTTACTTTAATAATACACCATAAGGAGTCGATTTGGGTGGGAAGGATGGAGAGAAATGTGCTGTATATTGTAACGCTGTCCTCTTAGAGGATTAGTTTCTGCTGTGTTACTGACAGATGTTACATTGAAAGAATGAACAGTCAGTCAGCCATTTTGTTTATTCTGTAATTATTTATGTTAAAAAAAAAGACAAAAGTAATCCTCAAGCAATAGAAAATACGGTGTAAATGGACAACCTTGCATGACCTGTGATATGACATATTTTTTTCTGTATCATAGTTAACAGAAGATCTTTGTGTTCTCTTTTTATAGTCTGCATATATCAGTCTGTAGCAGCTGCTGCATTTGGGGTAAAAATAGGATTGCAGATGAAGTACGAGAAAAAGTGACCTGATTTTCCTGATCTGTCTCTGATCCACATTAATAGCTGGTCCCATCCACTGCGGCTACCAGTCCACACAAGAGTTCTGTTTAATCACTCTGGTTCAGACCGTGTTGCTGACTTCTGATTTATTTGTTGCGATTAAAATGATGGGCTGCAAATGCAATGAATCATTTGTTATACTTTTGATACTTTAATAAAAAATGTTAAAGTGAAAAAATGATGGGCTGCAAGTTGTGCAGCAGCGACATGGCATGACATTTGGATAAGGATGTGGGGTGTGAAGAAATTGCAGTGTCTGCTCGCTATGCATTATCCCTTTTATTGCATGCTGCTTATGGTGGACACAATTTTTTATCACTGTCTCTCCCTTGGGATATTCCCAACCCACCTGAGCAATCCCACCAGGAAGCTCTCACAGCACATTGCCAATCATAAGCAGTGAGGCTTTGCCTATTATTGGCGCTGTGCAGTGACCGCGTCCTGGCGTGATTGCTCAGGTGGGTTGGGGCTATGATTCGAACAGGTCTGAGCCAATCCATCTCTCACTACAGATGCATACTCTCAGACTTACAGTATTTTCCAGCGTATAAGATGACTTTTTAACCTTAAAAACATCCCCCAAAAATGATGGGGTCGTCTTATACGCGGAGTATAAAAATATCCAAGGTAAGTACACAGGGTGTAATCTCTCAAAGCACTGGCTGAATGTGCGGGAATACTGTACCTGTATGTATTCTATTACCCTATGTACCGGTATGTACCCTATTAATCTCCAAGGTTAGTAAGTAGGTGTAATCTCTCAAATATCTCCAAGGTAAGTAAGTAGGTGTAATCTCTCAAAGTTCTGGCTCGATGTGCAGGAATACTGTACCAGTATGTACCGAAGCTTCGGCTACATAGAGTATACAGAATATGTATTCTGTTATTGAATACAAAGGCAGCTCAGATTGGCGGAGTCAGAGAGAGTAACATCATCCCGCCTCTCTGACTCCGCCAATCCGAGCAGGCTTTGTATTCAATAATAGAATAACATCGCTCACCGTGATTGGCTCAGCACAGTATACTGCATGTAGCCGAAGCTATGGTACATATTGGTACAGTATTCCCGCACATCCAGCCAGCGCTTTGAGCGATTACACCTACTTACCTACCTTGGAGATATTTGAGAGATTACACCTACTTACGGTACTTACCTTGGAGAATAATAGGGTACATACCGGTACATAGGGTACATACCGGTACAGCATTCCCGCACATCCAGCCAGCACTTTGAGAGATTACACTTACTTACTTACCTTGGAGATATTTGAGAGATTACACCTACACCTACTTGCCTTGGAAGGGGGTAATCTTCTATGGCGAGTATAGCCCAAAACCTATGTTTTAACTTGAAAATTAGAGGGGTCGTCTTATACGCCCAGTCGTCTTATACGCCGTCAAATATGGTAGGTCCAGTTCACAACTGATAGTTTTATGGTATTGGGGTTGTGCAAAATGCGATTTATGCACAGTTTACCAATAAACAATATGTAACATATGTTTTAATAGAAATTGTATCAAAGCGAGCAGAGAGCAGGACTTGTATTACCAGACCCCAATGCTTTTGTAGGACGCTGTTGTGAACAGGTCCTTAGGCCTATGATAAAGTGGCGAGCCTGTTGTTGATGACAAGAGAAATTACTCATGTTTTTCTATGCATCGCTTCCTTGCTGGCTGGATGAGCAAGGTGTCACTTCTTCAGAAAAACTGCAGATTGTCAGTGAGGGAGAAATACCTTTGCTCATCTGGCAAGCAGTGGCCTGTATAGTGGTTTGGTCACTGGAGAATTGTCATCAGCAACAAGATTGCTAGTAGGGCATGGCCCTTAGGTAAGACTGTTCCTTATATGTAGCTAGAACCTCCTGACATTTCTCCTTGACATTTGCAGAAGGGCCAAACTGGATTAGATTTGGCTGTCCACAGGGCAGGCTAGGTGAGGCATTCATTTGTGAGAAACATGCACACTGAGTGACTCTTCTCTCATGTTATTATATGTTTGTAGAAGGTAGACTGTAATGGGCAGGGTGTCAACAGAGAAGTCGTTAACTGACATTTCGCTGTAGCTTATCTGCATGTGTAGGAGAATCTTCAAGTACAGGCACCCAACAGCATTTAATCTAACCATGACCTTAAATGACTCCTCCAGTGCCCTAAGAGTTCCAAAACCTTGGGTGCTGCAGTTTAGGAGCCAAATTCTTCCTGGTAATGGTGAGAACTTGCCCAAACCCTCCCTCATGTCCCTATTAGACTTTGGGTACTCAAACTTTTCAGTTCAAGGGCCACATAAGATATTTTGCAGATATTTGTGCGCTGAAAAAAATCCCCATTAGATTCCCCCTCTTACATCAGGGTCCCCATCAGAGTCCCCACCCCCACACTTTAGGGTACCCATCAGAATCCCCCCTTACATCTGAAGCAGAGACCATAGACAACTCTGCTGACCCTTATCCCCTATCAGAGCACATTCAGATATGCCTCTGATCTTAGCTGCAGACTGGATAAAATCCTGTAGAGGCCTGGCTGTGGCCCACAGGAGGTTGGAGACCCACTGTATTAGACCATTACTATGATAGCCCCCTAAATGCTAATAGCAATGTGCAGGGTATGGTTGGGCAGCTGTCTAATGGGCCACACACACTATACAATTTTCTGAAGACTTTTTCCTTTAGACTTACCAAAACCATATAATATGAGGTCAGACCTAAACACTTTCAATTTGTATGCAATCTGGCAGGCCCTTGCACTACATAGAAAAGGTAAATCTGAAAGAAAAAGTCTTCAGAAAATCTTATAGTGTATATGGCCCTTAAGTTACCAAGAACTGGCAAACTGGCTGTATTGCACAGTAGTCAAGGATTCAAGGCTGGACAAGTCTGGAAAAGTCAACCCAGATGTACGTGAAGGCCCCTAGTGTACCATAGCCTCCTCAGTACATCTATTGTACTGATATGTTTACTCAGCGAGAACAACACGAGTGTTCGCTATACATATTAAAAAAGTGATCAGGCTGGAGTTGGGCTTTAAAGCTTAACTCTAAGAAATCAGCCACTTTCTGTAATGTTCAGGATTACTGAGAGTTAATTTATCTCTTTGATTTACAATTTTTTTTTTTTTACTGAGTGTCAGGAGTACAGATATCGCTGTACAGCTGGTGCTCTGATGCTGGAGCTTCTGGTCTTCTGCAGGTGCAGAGTCATATTCTGGCTACCCCCCAAACACTGTGCATTTTGTATTATGTGAAGCTATTCGCAGTAAAACCTGCAAATTAAAGTGATCCTAAAGTCTTTTATTTTATTTATTTTTTGTTTAAAAATAACAAACATGTTATACTTACCTGCTCTGTGCAGTTCGTTTTGCTCAGAGCTGCACCGATCCTCCTCTTTTCGGGTCCCTGACCGGCGATCCTGACCCCTCCCTCCTGCCAAGGACCCGCACTGCAAGCAGCTTGCTATGGGGGCACCGCCGAGCCGCTGCTTTTTGTGTCCATTCAGACTCTACTTATTGGCTCACTGATTTTGATTGACAGCAGCGGGAGCCAATGGTGCCAGGAGGGAGAGTCCCGGACAGCCGAGTTTCTCGTGCAACATTGTTGGATTGAGATGTAAGAGGGGGCTCAGGTAAGTATTACGGGGGCTGAGGGGGGCTGCTGTACACAGTAGGTTTTCATCTTAATGCATAGAATGCATTGAGATAAAAAAAAAAAAACATTCTGCCTTCAGAACCACTTTAAGGCTTTGTTCACATATTAGTGTCCCGGATTGTGGCCGCAATTCTGCCAGCGATCCCGAATCAAGGTAAATCGTGGGACGCCCTTGTGATTCCTGTTACTTCCAGTGGCACCCCAAACACAGCGCGATTTTACCGCAATTGTCACCCGTTGAATTGCGGTAAAATCGCACAAACAGAATCGCAGGACCCCTGTTGCCCAAAATTAGTTTCTGCCAATGCCAATTTATGAACGGACCCTAAAGAGATAAGTGCATTAGGTAGAATGTACCTGGTTAGACTTAACCCATAGTAAGCCAACAGATGTCGGAAAGTAGCTAAATTGCTAGAGTTGGGCTTTAAGGCTTACCGTATATATTTGAGTGTAAGCTGAGTTTTTCAGCATGTTTTTTCATGCTGAAAAAGCCCCCCTCAGCTTATACTCGAGTTACGGTCTTACTTACCTTTTCCCCGGTCAGTGCGCATGCGCTGCCGCTGCTCGGGAGAGCCCGTACATGTTCGGCTATTCCCGGGCAGACGGCGCATGCGCAGTGACATGTTGGCGCCGGGTGGCGCAATTTTTAAATGTAAGGCGGAAAGGTAAGTGAGACTCCTCCGCAGCACTGCAGGTAAAGGTAAGTGAGACTCCTGTACCTTGCCCGCAGCACTGCATCTCCTGTAACATCAGTGCCATATTTGTGCCATGTCTGTACCATATATGTGCCATGCCTGTATCATCTGTGCCATGCCTGTACCATCTCCTGTGCCATGTCTGTACCATCTCCTGTACCATCTCCTGTGCCATGCCTGTACCATGCCCACAGTCCTGCATCTCCTGTACCATGCCTGTATCATCTCCTGTACCATGCCTGTACCATCTCCTGTACCATGCCCACAGCCCTGCATCTCCTGTACCATGTCCGCAGCCCCTGCACCATGCCTGCAGCCCCTGTTGTGGGTCTTGTGATGGTCCAGTCGGGTCAAATAGCTTCTGCATTTCCCACCCTAGGCTTATACTCGAGTCAATACGTTTTTCCAGTTTTTTTGTGGTAAAATTAGGTGCCTTGGCTTATATTCGGGTCGGCTTATACTCGAATATATACGGTATGTGCTGTAAGCATTACCATAATTCTATTTTTCTACAGTTGTACAGTATTCCTTGCCTAAACACCATTTTAGTGTTTTTACTCTAATACTTTCTATAGTAATCTATGTAACTTGTCATTTTTGTAATACTGTCAAACTTTGTATGAGGTTCCATGCGGTTGATGACTTGCTGCGGTCACCAGGTCACTGTGCATAGAGAGGAACACTCAGTAATTTTGCTCAGTACAATGAACGTGGCTTTATCTGAAATACTATTTGTGAATTACGCTTGGATCATTCCCGACAGTACGCAGTCAGCATACGTCTTGTTACAACTTTCTCATTCACAATTACATAATTTAGGTATTTCTCTGGGATTTTCTGTATTTCTCTGTTGATAATTGATGTTGACAACTGCATATTCTGCTTTGTGACATCCGTGCCTGTCCCAGATACCAGAGCTACCAACCTCCTAGGTGTCTGCGTTAATGAGGTTACAGTGGGTACAGAGTAGATATGTCAATATATTGGTTCCCATAGTAACGGCGCTCCATGAATCCATATGAGATGTTTAATAACCTGAAGCGCTGAAAACAGCCCCTTTCTACCCACCCAAAACAAACAAGGCAAATTAAATTCAAAGAATCTGTTCCCCGGAGTTCGCAAGCCTTGTGCTTTAAAACCTTCGTCTGCTTGCTCGCAATATAACACAATGTGCAGAAACTGACTGAGGCTGAAAAAAGAGATAATGTTCCAGAATTAACCCCCAAGAGGTCCTGTTGCATTAAAATGAAGCATTAATCCTCACTACAATTTAGTTGCAGTACCAGTCCGAGGCATCTCTAGATGTATAGCCTCTGTATCTGGATACATAAAAATGCATACGGGGTGAAGAACACTAATAATTCACTATTAATAGATTTCCCTGGGTTTATTTATAAACTTCATTTATCCTCTTTGTCCTTTTGTAAGTTTTATTCTGTTCTTTGTCATTAGGAATATACCGTATATGTAGGATATATTCTACCAAGTGAAGAAGAAGCGTAAAGGGCGCATCTAGTACACAAATACAAAAATGCCTTCCTAAAGTGACTCTGTTCTTAGAAAAAAATTAAAATGGGGGTTCCTCTAAAGAAAATATATATTAAAAGCCTCTTTCACACGACCTCTCCGTTTTTTTCCTCCGCTCCGGCACTTTTTTTTTTTTTTTTTTCCACGGACACGGATGACACTTGTGTCATCCGCTCCGTATGTCTGCATATCATCCCATCCGTTTGCGGGTGATATACGGACATAATGTATGTCTATGGGATTGCGGATGACACCGCTGACATCCGATTTTACATCCGTTCCGTTTTTTAAACGGAAGAAAAATAGGGTTCTGTTCCGTTCCAAAAAATGGAACAGAACTGAAAGGATGCAAATCGGATGTCAGCGGATGGTCATCCGCTGACATCCGCAATGCCATAGACTTACATTATGTCCGCAAATCAGTGTTAATTTCGTCGACTAAAACAGACTAAAACGTTTTCGTCGACTAACACAATTCAGATGACTAAAATACGACTAAAACTAAAATGGCATTTTAGTCTTAAGACTAAAATATGACTAAAACTAAAATGGCATTTTAGTCAAAAGACTATAACTAAAACTAAATCGAAATTTGCTGCCAAAAATTAACACTGGTGCATGCTCAAAGCATAAATAATAACATATTAGATTTTTCACTCCAGGACCAGCAGTAGTATATAATGAGTTTGGAAATTGTAGAGAAATGCTTAAATAATGCATTACAAATTACAATTGAACTACACCCATTTGATTATAGATGACTAAAATTAGTTTTAGTCGACTAAAATGTAGGGCGTTTTAGTCGACTAAAATATACTGGAGTTTTAGTCGACTAAATACGACTAAAACTAAAACACTTGCAGAAGACTAAAATGGGACTAAAACTAAAATGCCATTTTAGTCCTAAGACTAAGACTAAAACTAAATTGAAATTTGCTGCCAAAATTAACACTGCCGCAAATCATCCGCAAAAAAATAGGATGATTTGCGGACACACGGAGCGGCCGTGTGAAAGAGCCCTATCTAAGTTTAATGTATCATTTAATGAAAATATGAGTTTGAAAAAACAGTTGCGTTAATACCGTGTAACAGAAATTTACAACTACCACTTAATTTTTTAGGGTGCCTGCTTTCAGAGAATAAATATTATTTGAGGGTTTTAACTAATATTCAGGCCTAAAATGTGAGTGTTAAAACATGTACAGAAAATGCTAAATTGTCCCTAGCAGCAAAGGGATTAAAGAGTTGAGAAAAAAACATTCCCCTCTGGGTGATCTATGTATATTTCAGGGATTTGTTGTTGTAGGGGATGCCCAAAATCTGACTTGTATCTTGGAAAATCAGTAAGCCAATTACACAAGCAGGAAATTAAATTTCTAGGGGGCGTTCTTGTACACCATCTGTGCACAGAACACCTCCAGGTTGCCATATTACATTTTACAGAAAATTATATGACTTGTGTCGCAATTGGGGACAGCAAAAACAGAGAAGAGGGTGGAGAGGAGAATTCCCTCCCGGGGTATTGGACTTTTTAGGATGTGGGTTTGTCACATGCAAATGAGCACTTCAACAAATAACTATTTTGATAACAAGTCAATAGACTTGCTATCAAAATGCTTTTTGTTGAAGTGCTCAACTGTATGTGATAACCCCACATCCTAAAAGTCCAATACCCCAGTCTGCCCCAGTATGTCTATGGGATTGCGGATGACACCGCTGACATCCGATTTTGCATCCGTTCCGTTTTTTAAATGGAAGAAAAATAGGGTTCTGTTCCGTTCCAAAAAATGGAACAGAACTGAAAGGATGCAAATCGGATGTCAGCGGATGGTCATCCGCTGACATCCACAATCCCAATGACATGCATTATGTCCGTATATCACCCGCAAACGGATGGGGTAATATACGGATATACGGAGCGGCCGTGTGAAAGAGGCCAAATACTTTTCTTTGTTAAGAAATAACAAAAAAAAATGTAGTGGTTTTTGCACAGAGCAGCACAGATCCCCCTCTTCTCGGGCCCCTCGCCGGCGTTCCTGGCCCCTCCCTCCTGTAGGGTGCCCCCACAGCAAGCACCACCGAGCCGTTGCCCTGTGTGTCCATTCAGATAGGGAGCCACACTTCAGCCTCGCCCCCCCTCCTCTCTCTCCTAATTGGCTCACTGACTTTTATTGACAGCAGCGGGAGCCAATGGTGCCTGCTGCTGTCTCAGCCAATGAGGAGGGAGAGTCCCTGGACAGCTGAGGCTCTCATGCAACATCGTTGGATCGAGATTATGCTCAGGTAAGTGTGAGGGTAGGCTGCTACACACTGAAGGTTTTTTATCTTAAAGGGTAACTCCACTTTTGTGGGGGGGGGATAGCAAATAACGTATATAAAATAACGTGCACAATTGCGACAAAAATCATATTGTGATTGAATTTTATTAAAAATTACCTTTCCTTTTCGATCTGCAGCTGTTGTATTTTCTGAAAATGCAATGCAATACGGCTACCTGGACCTGTTCTTTACACAGAATGTGTACTGACCACACCCCAGAAACATCATTTCCTGCTTGTGTGATTGGCTCACCAATTTTCCCAGAAGTCTGCTTTAGATTCAAGTCAGATTTCAGGCATCCCCTGCAACAAAAACATCACAAGTAATTTGGAGCAGTTCATCCTCAAAGTTCACAGCAAAAGTGCAGAAGTTCTCTCAGCAGCTAAGTTTACTTTGCTCCTCCCTCCCAGTGCACCTGCTCTGGGTGTATAAAGGCTGGTAAGTCACTGCTGGGAGGGGAGGGGGAGGTGAAAGAAGCACTTCAGCTTCAGTACTCTTTGAGGATATGTGAAAAAATGTCTGCACTTAAAGTGTAAATCCAGGCACAACCTAACTAACAGAAGGTCTGTGCAGGAGAGGACCGACAACGGCTGTGAAATGCCTGGGAAGTGACGTCACCCTTAGACTTACTATGGGGCTTCCATTGGCAGTCGATAACAGAAGCCCCAAAGAAACATGTCAAGGATGATCAGTGGAAACAAGATGTACCTGAGCTCAATTTTGAGTGTCATGGTAAAGACTGTGAATACTTACAGTATCTCACAAAAGTGAGTACACACCTTACATTTCTGAAAAAATGTTATTATATCTTTTCAGATGCTCAATAGGGTTTAGGTCTGGAGACATGCTTGGCCAGTCCATCATCTTTACCCTCAGCTTCTTTAGCAAGGCAGTGGTCCTCTTGGAGGTGTGTTTGGGGTTGTTATCATGTTGGAATACTGCCCTGCGACCCAGTCTCCGAGGGGAGGGGATCATGCTTTGCACCAGTATGTCACAGTACATGTTGGCATTCATGGTTCCCTCAATAAACTGTACCTCCGGAGTGCCAGCAGCACTCATGCAGCCCTAGACCATGACACTCCCACCACCATGCTTGACTGTAGGCAAGACACACTTGTCTTTGTACTCCTCACCTGGTTGCCACCACACACGCTTGACACCATCTGAACCAAATAAGTTTATCTTGGTCTCATCAGACCACAGGACATGGCTCCAGTAATCCATGTCCTTAGTCTGCTTGTCTTCATCAAACGGTTTGCTTTCTTGTGCATCATCTTTAGAAGAGGCTTCCTTCTGGGACGAAATCCATGCAGACCAATTTGATGCAGTGTGCGGCGTATGGTCTGAGCACTGACAGGCTGACCTCCGACCCCTTCAACCTCTGCAGCAATGCTGGCAGCACTCATACGTCTATTTCCCAAAGACAACCTCTGCATATGACGCGGAGCACATGCACTCAACTTCTTTGGTCGTCCATGGCGGGGCCTCTTCTGAGTGGAACTTGTTCTGTTAAACTGCTATATGGTCTTGGCCACCATGCTGCAGCTCAGTTTCAGGGCCTTGGCAGTCATCTTATAGCCTAGGCCATCTTTATGTAGAACAACAATTCTTTTTTTCAGGTACTCAAAGAGTTCTTTGCGATGAGGTGCCATGTTGAACTTCCAGTGACCAGTATGAGAGAGTGAGAGGAATAACACGAAATTTAACACCTGCTCCCTATTCACACCTGAGACCTTGTAACACGAATGAGTCACATGTCACTGCGGAGGGAAAATGGCTAATTGGGCCCAAATTGGACATTTTCACTTGGGGTGTACTCACTTTTGTGGCCAGCGGTTTAGACATTAATGGCTGTGTGTTGAGTTATTTTTAGTAGATAGAAAATTTACACTGTTATACAAGCTGTACACTCACTACTTTACATTGTAGTAAAGTCTAATTTCTTCAGTGTTGTCACATAAAAAGATATAATAAAATATTCACAAAAATGTGAGGGGTGTACTAACTTTTGTGAGATACTGTATGTACATGTGATATATATATTTTTTTAATTAAATTTGTAAAGAATTCAAACAAACTTCTTTCATGTTGTAATTATGGGGTATTGTTTGTAGAATTTGAGGAAAATAATGAATTTAATCAATTTTGGAATAAATCTGTAACATAACAAAATATGGAAAAAGTGAAGCGCTGTGAATACTTTCCGGATGCACTGTATTTATGACTGTCAGTTGGCATGGAAACAGTACCCTTCACTCTTCTGTAACAAGGAAATGGGAGCACCTCACACTTTTCCTGAGATAAAATCGAGAAAGGCACTCCATAAGTCTAGCAAATTTATTCATCCATACATAATCTGTCATGAAGCAGTGTGAAAAATATTCTGCATTACTCAGGTAATAAGTCATGTTGTGCAAGTGTTATCAGGACGTCCTTCAGCTAGTAGTAGGAGAGCATTCTATTATTTTATTCTTTGAGAACTGCTAACACATCATAGAGAAATGTAAAGGATGTTTCCATTGTAATTATAGGATTCACACACTGGGGGACATTTTCTAGCAAGTTAGCGGCACAGTTAGTCGCAATTCAGGCTGCGTATCCAACAAATTCTCTGCAACAGGTTTACAGATATTTGCGTTCAAATGTGGCAGTTTGCAAAGTTCAAAAACAGATTTATAACTGAAGCTAAGACTGATTTCCACTCTTTTTTTTTTAATAAACTTTTATTGGGTATGGACGCCTGTGGTGTATTAGGGATCTATAGTACCAGCATCCCAAATTAATGAAAGTTTGTGGGGTTAGGGGATACCCAAGACCAACCTCCCAGATGGTCAATGGGGGGGGGGGGGCAACAAAAAAAGGGAAGGGGGAAGGGGAATTGTTGTGTGGGACTTTCAAGGTACCGTATTCAACAATAAGCAGTAAAATAAAATCAGAAATTTTTATTCAAAAAAACATGATTTAAAATTACAATACAATGATGTGGACACGATCAGTGTTTACGTGTACTCTGAACAATGTTTACAGACACAGTATGAGTTTTGGCAATCCTATGATGGATTCTCAAACTTCTAAATGCGTAAACCTCGACATGTTTCGTGGTGTAACCACTTCTTCAGGAGGATGCTATACATATTTATGCTTTCATCCAGTGTTCAGAGCCAAGGTAGATCACAGATCTGAGGACACAGCCATCATATGCCTCTCACCGGCGGACATGGGAGACACCCAGACAGCCCGATAGAGCCAACCACTAATAAAATAAATCCGATCCAAAAACAATCTCCACCTGGATACGAACCAAAAAGCGAGGGATTGGGCCATTGCAGATAGGGATCATGTGTTGGTAATTGAGCCCCACTCAATGGTAGGGATTCAAGGAGGATTTTACTGGTACTCTCCGCCACTTCCCCAAGCCAGGGGGAACATAGGAAGCAAATGATCCTCTAAGGTCCCACGTTTGGTATGTCCTGGTGGAGGTGAGGATTTGGGGTTTTTGATTACGAATAACAGGAATACAGTGAAGGCGATGGGAAAACACCCGATCCGCCTGTACAGGAAATCAGTGTGATATTGAGGAATAAATTCACCATCAAAAGAGCAGTGATATAGCTGTAAAGCAAATCAGATACTAATCGATATTAGAACATTTAAACAATGCTGTAACCTTAAGGGCCAACAAAAAAAAAAAAAACTGGATGGATCTTTAGATGGGTGGGGTGAGGGAAGAGAAAGGGAAGGGAGGCGGGGGTAGAGATTGTGGTGATGGGTAAGGTCCAACGGAAGGCCAGGTTCCGAGAAAGGATAGACGGGTTCCGAGAGAGGATAGTCATGTTAGATCCGCAGTTGGTTTGGCATAAGGGTTTTGGAAGTCAGTCTTATAGCTGAGAGGTTGGCAGAAGAGGTGCAATTCGGAAGGAGATAGAAAGGTGTACATGAATGGTTGCCATCGGTATAGGAAGCGTTGTTTAGAGGGTGGATGACTGAAATCTGTATTGAGTTTTTCTCTGTGTAGTAAGAGTAACAACTCCTGCTTGGTTTGTAGGCCTGAGGGGCCAGGGTGTGAGATCCAGTTTTGTAGGACTGTTTTGCGGGCAGTGAGGAGACAGAGTAGAATCCAGTCCTTGAGGTGAGCTTTGACTATTGGGGGTCGAGGTTTTAAATTTTTGTCCCAGTATCCAAATAGAAGAAGAAGAGGTTCTCTCGGGATGTGTATTCGGGTTACATTGCGTATAAGTATGATGATCTGATTCCAGAAGGATACTATTGCACAGCAGAAAAAAAAGTGGTGGGAGAGAGATGGTCTTGGCTGTTTGCAGTGGTTGTTTTTGTCCATAGAGAAGGGAAGGAAAGCCCTGTGCACAATTTTCAATTGTGTTTCTCTCTATTGTTCACATGGGATCAGTTTAACTGATTTCCGCTCTAATCAGACACATAATTCAGAAGTGGTCACGTTTAAGGCTCCATTCTCACTTGTGTGACTTGTCATGCAACTTTGGACATCAGAGTTGCATGACAAATCATTCCCCATATTTTCCAATAATACCCATTCATATATGCGCGACTTCAAGTTTCAGCAACTTCAAAGAAGTTCATGCACTACTTTGGTCTGTCTTTCATGCAACTTGAGGGCCATAGACTTCAATGTTAACCCTCAGAATTTGCATGAACATTGTACCTGAATGTTATACAATACAACTTGTGTGCAACATTTGTCCATTATCACTGGTCAAAGCCAAAGTTGTATCCAAGTTGCACCATCCAAAGTTGCTTTAAAGTTGCACCAAAGTTGCCAGTGCAACTTTGGAGTTGTATAAGTGTGAATGGAGCCTAATACAGTTGCAAATGTGGATTTAGGCCCCTTTCACACTTGTGCAGACTTGGGACAGCAAAGTCGCATGACAAGCTGTACTCCATCATTCCCAATGAGTACCGTTCATATCTGCGCAACTTCAAGTCACAAGGACTTAAAAGTAGTCACTGCACTACTTTGGTCTGACTTTGATCTGACTTTGATGTGTTTTGAGGTCCATAGAGCTCAAGATTACAAAGGCATTGTTTCAAGTCCATTCAAAATTGCGGTTAAATTGCACGACTTTTAGGTCGCACAGGTGGGAAAGGGGCCTTAAGAGCAGCCAAAGAAGGAATTTATGACTCAGGCTATAACCTTGCAATAAATATCTTACAATGCATCTAACTGCTCTTGTTTAGCAATGCTTTGCCTTGCGACAGGATTAATAAATGTTTCTTAGTGAATGGCCAGCTTTAGAGTGCATTTACATCTGCAAATGCACCAAACTGTGATTACATGCAAGAACCCCAGCTGAGGTTTCTGGCAGTTAGTTACGGGAGGCAGCTCCTTTGAAAGCAATGGGAGGCTGCTGACTCCCGCAGCTAATTGCGGCCACTTGCATGGAATCCAGGGCCGATCAATCACATGTGGTTACTGCATTAGTGATTTCATGTGAGTGTCCATGATTAGCTGCAGATGTCAGCTGCCTCCCATTGCTTTCAATGGGGCTGCCTCACGCAGCTGTGAATCTGGGCTTGGGGTTCTTGCATGTAATTTGGAGTTGTGTGAATGCACTCTAAGGCCCCTTTCACACACGGGGACCGTTCAGATCTGAACGGTCACCCCATGCATCCCTGTGGGACATCCGATCCGTCAAATCTGGACGGATGGAAACCCTATTTTCCATCCGTCCAGCGGATCGGATCAGATGGGATCGGATGAGAATGGACAGACGGTCCGTTCCCATCCGATTCCCCCATAGAGATGCATGGGGACCTGACAGCTGTGTCTCCGCACACAGTGCAGAAAACAGCTGTCATCCTCCTGCTCAGCGGGGGATCGGCGAATCGATCCCCCGCTGAGATAAACGGAGTCCGTCTGACAGACGGACTGTGTGAAAGAGCCCTAAAGCCTCATGCACATCTTTATAGCTGCTGTTTTTGGCGTCAGACGTTTTTTTTTTCTACAGCCAGTAAACTCCCCAGCATGTTATCCTATGTGTCCATGCACACATAGGCAGTTTTTGGCAGGGGCGTTTTCTGGCTGGAAAAAAAAACCCCCAGAACTAGTGGGTTTTAAGAGGCATTTTTTAGCTGTAAAAATGCTCTAAGGCCCCTTTCACACGGGCGATCCAATCCGCCTGTCATTTTTTTCAGGCGGACCTGATCGGATGCTCCATGCATCTCTATGGGGCAGCGGATGTCAGCGGAGACATCACTCTGGCACATGCACTTTCCTGAAATATCCATCATATTGGTAACCTCAGGGGCTGATTCCGGGAAAAGTGCATATCGCCCCTCGTTAAATCGGCTTTGCCGATAATTGGTCGATCCCTACTACAAACTATGGGATAGATTTATGGCATTTTTTTTTTTTATTGTTTCCACTAGTAATGGCGGTGATCGGCGATTTTTAGCGGAACTGCGACATTGCGGTGGACAAATCTGGCACTAAGTGACACTTTTTGGGGACCAGTAACACCAATGATCAGTGCTAAAAGTAACACAGTGATCAGTGCTAAAAAAAAAAAATTCACTGCTACGGTATAAATGACACTGGCAGGGTGGGGGTTAACACCAGGGCCGATTAAGGGGTTAAGTGTACTACTAGGGAATGCTTTCTAACTGTGTGGGGGATGGATGTGCTAGAGGAAAAGAGAGATCTGTGTTTCAGCTTAGCTTAGCTGAAACACAAGATCTCACTCTTCTTCTGTGACAGAACAGCCCTTCTGTCATTCTCCTGCACAATCGCAGGTAGTCGGCGGCCATTGCGCACCCCCGAGAGCTACTTCACAAAATCGCATACCTATAGGTGATTTTGCGCAGTTGGGCCACCCTGCCGCAGTATATATGCGGTGGATGGTCCGGAAGTGGTTAAACTGAGTAGCGGGAAAGACAATGTGCCCATAAGCCGCACATCACAAAGCAGACCCGTGTGCTCTTGGGCCCAGGTTGAGGCTGAAACTCATTGTTTCATAGAGGTCTGCTTTGTGATGTGTGGCTCATGGACACGTTTTCTGCCTTGCTGAAGCTTGGAGCCGGGACGGGCTCCCATCCTGACCAGCGATTGGCTTTAGACTGCACCTCTAAACTGGGCAGCACCTATATCTTTTACATTTGGGTCACAGTGAGTAGCAGGAAAGTTTTGCCCCTTGTGTACAGGTGCTTTTAAGTTTTTTAAAAAATGGGAGTTTTTTTAATTATATTTTGGAGAGATAGTTGTTAAATATGTGTTGTCACATTTCCGTTAGTAGTAGAGACAAAATGCTGTTCGTATGAGAATCAGAATAAGTGTTTGATAGCTATATACTTCACATAAATAAAATGGATGTGGTGAAAGAGTGACGTTTCCGTTTAGGTAGGTCAAGTACACCTGAGTAGCAAAATGGAATTCAGTTTAGTGGACTCTCAACCAGGAGAATGCAGACGCTGGAGATGCAAATGAACGCAGCTCTGCTCTCATCCTCCCTGTTCCCACTTGCTGCCAGGAACTTATTATCAGCTCCTTATGGAGGGCTCTTAACTCCGAATCCTATTAACTTTATCTGCGTAGACGTCCTTTATACTCAATGGAAGAATTTCACTCCTGGGAGGTTTGTTCAATCTGCCTATTTTATTCTGTCGCTCATTTTTATTTTCATATTAAGATGATTTACACTCATGTTAGACATTTGGTGTCTTGGTGCAATTCTCATTCTTAATTCTCTTTTTCAGGTTCATAATGTCTCTGGTGTGTTTTAAGAACTCCAGTTAGCGGTGTTTGTATCCTAAATGGCCAGATGACATAACGTCATGAAAGCTTTAGAAAAAATAAGTAACTACAACCTTTTTGGTTACCTACTTTTTACTGTGTTCTGAAACTTCGTCCTGGCAGATGCTGACATAGAGAAGTTTATAACCTTTTTCTTTTTGTGGTCATTTCTATTTCATGTGCCACACGTGAGTAGGTCTGAAATCATGTAAAGTTCCGGTCTGATGATGATATGGAGACTTTAAAGCTGAAATCCATGACATTTCCACACAACAATTCTCCTCCATTGCTACCCCTTTAAAATGGCAACCTGGAAACTGAAATACCTAGGAATTGTCATCTCTGCAATCTCAGACATTTTCTAGGAGAGCTTAAAGCCTCGTACACACGCAACGAATTTCCGCCAACCGGTCGTCCGTCTTTTGTCCAGAGTCGTGTCTGTTGGTTGGAATGTGCTCTAGACTGCACACAAATTTTCCTGCAGGACAGAATTCTACTTCAGAAGTGATGTCATGTGTTGGATTGCTTTGTATGTGTTCTTTCATCTCTGAGCATGCCTAGTCTTGCTGATAAGATTTTTCCCCATCGAAATCTGTACTAATGAGACGAAAATCGGACGTGTTTTGATGGTCGACAAAAATTGTATAGCCTGCACACCAGGATTTTTTCGGCCGAAAAGTCGGACTCTGTTGTCGGAAGCACCATACTAACAAGCCGAAAATCGGCAGATCGGTCGTCGGACGAAATTTCCCGGCCGAATTTCTACTCGTGTGTACGGGGCTTAACTCTCTTAATGGCTGAAATAAAGACACAGGCATTACACCTAACCAGGTTACTTGATTGGTACAAGCATGCAATCTTTAAAAGCTGGATACCTATGCAACAGAAAACTTCTAACATCCCTCTGTAAGCATTATACAATGGATTCCTAAAAATCTTCCTAGCACAATAAAACACCAGCCATCTATAAGTACGGCTTTAAAGTATGCAACAAATGTTTTTCTCTCTCACTTCACTTTATTGCTTCATTAATGACCTCAGTCATTGGGAACCCAGACTTTCCCCTGGTATGTATGGCTACTGATTTATACCTTTCTTATTGGGGAACAAAGACAGACTGTACAAATTCATCTCTCAAGAGATCCCAAAAGCCTGTATTAGATACATAAACAAAAAAAGAATTGACACAACTCCGAAACGATGGCAAACCATGTTATGTAGTCAGGACTTTTCATTGACTCATTAAAACCCAGACAATCCGTTGCAGCACCAACCACTCCATTTGAAAATCTCTGCCTAGACCAGTCTTTCTTTCTCACCTTTTCAACACAGAGGAATCTTTGAAATAACTTTCCAGTCTCAAGGAACCCCTGCTAAAAATTACTATATAAACAACTCCTAAAACATTAGTGTGGTGGTCAGTGGGAAGAATGCTCCTTACACTTGGGGACATTGGAAAGGATTAGCCCCTTACAGATAGCTAAAAAGATCATTGGGGTCAGTGGGAACTTATCTGAGAGGCCAAAATTGCTCATGGAACCCCTAAGCAACCTCTGAAGGAAACTATGGGTTCCATAGAACCCTGGTTGAGAAACTGTTACCTAGACTCTCAAACTTTTAGACATGCGCTATTGCATCAAACCTAATTCCAGACCCTCCTCAAAACTTCTCCCTCCCCCTCTACCCCCCCCCTCCCTTTTCCTGCCTATTTATCTGCAAATGGGAAGTGGACCGTAACCAAACATTTACACAGGAGCAGAACTACATGCTATATTTTGTTCAGGACCATCTATATCTACCAGACAATGGTACAAAGTGTCCACTCGTCTACATAACATTTCCTATATGTTCCTCTAACATGCTGGAAATGTACACAAGAAATCAGGGTTCACGTAACATATTTATAAAGTTCAGCTTTAAGAGCCGGTTCACATTAGCGCGACTTGTCATTCGACTTGTCAGCCTGACAAGTCGCGCTCCCTCGCGGTCCATTGACCGCTACAGGACCCGTTCTAATAGGAGCGACACAAATCGCTCCGACTTAGAAAAAGGGTCCTGTACTGTTTCGGGGCGACCTCGGAGCGACTTGCATAGACTTCCATTATGTGAAGTCCCTGCAAGTCGCTCCGAAGTCGTGGTGCAATGTAATGCACAAGTCGCCCCCGAAGTAGTAAGGAGTCGTGTCGCCTCAGTGTGAACCGACTCTAAAGGTAAATGCACTGACTAAGCCTTAATTGGCCAATCTGACCCTCCAAATTAAATACTCAAATACCCAAACACAGACTCTGTCAGTATTTTTACCATCCATCTAATACAAATATTGTATCAATAAATGTATATCTTTGCTTAATTATTCAGCACCTCTCACAACAAAAAACACTGATTGACCCGTCTCTTTCCCTTATCGACCAAAAGGTGCATTTTCTGCATTCTGTTTGTGTCTAGTTTGATGTTTTTGATCGCATTGAACAACTGAATGCTTATATTGGTATGTGTATGACCACCTTTAATAAATAACTGTACTTTTAGTACAGTTATCCTCAAAATCCTCCAAAGAACTTGCGTGTTCATATCCCCAGAAAAGCTCCTGCCAGGCTTTTCTTCTGAGCATGTATTGATAAAACTTCATTCACTCTTTCAGTAAGTAGAGGCCATCTATTGTGCATCCCACAGCAAAAATCTCAGAGGAGCTAGGGCAGATACATATAAGGCTTAAAGAAGTATTGCCATTGTAGAAGTTGAAAATATTTATCAAATCCTTCCCACATTGTAATAATCTTGTCCAAAACAGTGCAGCGGTTTTGCAGTTTGTTGTATATGGGGCTGCGTTGTCACAGACCGGTCAGGGTACTCATGCTAACCTGTGTCCACAGCCAAAAGCAACTATAAAGGGCACATGAGCATCAGAATTGGATGACAGAGCAATGGAAAAAAGGGGGCCTGGTCTGATAAATCATATTTTCTTTTACATTATGTGGATGGCCAGGTGCATTTGTTTAACTTACCTGGGGAAGAAATGGCCCAAGGATACATTATTGGAAGAAGGCAAGCCGGGGGAGGAAGTGTGATGCTTTGGGCAATGTTCTTCTGGGACACCTTGGGTCCTTCCCTTCATGTAGAAGTTAGTTTGACACATACCACCTACTTAAACATTGTTGCTGACCAAGTACTCCCCTTCATGGAAATGGTATTCCCTGATGGCAGTGGCCTCTTTCAGTGGGATAATGCTTCCTGCCTCACTGCATCAATGGTCAAAGAATGATGAGGAACACAACAATGAGTTGGGGGTGTTGACCTCCACATTCTCGAGATCTCAATCTAACCAAGCATCTGTGAAATGTGCTGGAAAAACAAGTCCAATCCATGCAGGCTTCACCTCACAACTTACAGGGCTTAAAGTGTCTGCTACTGACAGCTTGGTGCCACAGATACCACAGTATACCTTCAGAGGTCTAGTGGCATCCATGCCTCAACAGGTCAGGACTGTTTTGGCTGCAAAAGGGGGACCTACGTGATATTAGTGAGTGGTCATAAAGTTATGGCTGATTGGTGTATTCCATGGTGATTGAATTAAGGTGTGGATCTAAATGTTGGGGTATCTTCCTAACACTCTTGAAAACTAAAGTAGTAGCTTGGACAAGCTTCAAAACAACTCCCACGTTACAAAATAAGTCCAGTTCTTTGTGACTAATTACTAATTATGTATTAAGAAATACCAAGCTGCGTCTTGTATATCTGTTTGGAGTTCAGCTTTAAGTTGTAAAATGGAGGTTTTTTTTTTTGTACACCTGTCTTTTGTGTGAGGACTGACAACCCTTTGTAAGCTTTAGTTGGATCTCCAATGAGTGCTTATGCTGGGTTGGCTGTCCCCCTGCTGGTTGATTGCAGGCATGTGTTACCAGAGAAAAGGTGAGGATGTGCAGGGGGTGTATCTGTATGGGTAATGACAGTGCTGTCCAGGAAAAAAACATGGCACCTGTGGTGGTAGTGGGGGGGGTTCTTTTTATTGCATGGGGAGGTCCCAAAAAGTCAGGAGATCTAACTTGACAGTTGCAGCAACCGCTGACCAGCCTCAGCTTGTCTATACCTCTGTTGCATTGCACTCTTTTCTTGCAAGGATGCCCCTTCTTCTCTCTCGGGTATTCTCATTTGGAAAGTAATTAAAATCCATTCGCATCAGAGAATTTAATTTAACTTCCAGGCTGTAAAATCTGACAAGACACTCCTTCTAGAATAGGGCCTTTAGTGCAGGTTGAATTATTTTGTTAACCCCTTTCATCCGGTATCACAAGTTTACCCCTGGACCAGCTGTGCCAGTAACTCTGCATCTTCGAGAGTGATTGTGAAAATATCTCAGGCAATTGTATGGATGTCTTCTGCATCAGATGGGTTTATATAATTAGATTTGCCAGTTCTAGAGAGGACAGGTGAATGGGCTCAGGTAATATCGCTTTGGATCTACTGTAATTGAGGTCTCTAGGCAGAAATCCAATTATCTTTTCAATCCTTTCCTCGCTCTTATTGTAATTGTTTCTGTAACAGGCTTGCAATCTACAGACTTTTTTTTCAAATCTGCTCCACAGTCAAGGCTGCTGTCTGACAAGTCATTGTGTGGCCATTTTGGCAGGATCACCTTAGTTGTTGCTTCACTGTTGATGCACAGTTCAAGTCTTAATGAATACGCCAAAGCCATAATTTACTGAATGCTTGGATGCTTCTGTTATTCTTCATGCCATAATAAATGGCTTGCAGCAAGCCAGAGGTGCCCGAGAATTTCTAGCCTGGGTTGTGACCTTTGTATAAATTTATAAACTATTACAGTCCCAGAGCCACTAATTAGCATCCTATGAGTTTGAATCGAAGCATGGCTGGTAAAAATGATTGTGGCACTCCCACGCTATTATTAAATAAGTGTGGGGTCATATTTAATGGCTTATCAGTCAGCAGCTGCCTTGTTCCATCCTATTACTAATTTTCCTCTCTCATTTTTGCTTTTCTTACTGCTGCAGTAATGTGGACACCAGGGAGCTCTGTGGTAAGTTTCTTCTTCTAATGACCTGAACTAACAGTGGGGAATACAGCATGGTGACCATTTATTGCTTCGTTCAGCTGTCATAAAGATATGCATTTTGGATCTACTTCACTTTTACTTTCTGACTTGACCTTTATTGTGTTAGTAACAAGAATTACCATGACACAGGTAGATAAACAGTTAAAAATATTCACCCCGTATAAATTCACCCCAAATAAAGTCTCCTATTGTTTTTCTCTTTATAGTCCTGTACCACCCTATATTATAATTATTGTCTAATTTTTCTCTTGGAGAAACCTCAAATACATATTGGTAACATCAGTAAATAAGCCTTCACTAACCTTTGTAGCAGCAGGCACTGTAAAACAATTCATCCTCAAATTTCACAAAAGAAACAATGAAGTTGGGTCTCAACTGTTCTCCCCCCCTTTTGCGGTGTAGCTGCTCTGTCCTGGAGGGAAACGCCAAATGGAAAAGGATTTAGGAAAACTAGAAGAATGGTCAGAACTCTGGCAACTGAAATTTAATGTGGATAAGTGCAAGATAATGCACCTGGGGCGTAAAAACCCAAGGGCAGAATATAGAATATTTGACACAGTCCTGACCTCAGTATCTGAGGAAAGGGATTTAGGAGTAATTATTTCAGAAGACTTAAAGGTGGGAGGACAATGTAATAGAGCAGCATGAAATGCCAGCAGAATGCTTGGATGTATAGGGAGAGGTATAAGCAGTAGAAAGAGAGAAGTGCTTATGCCGCTGTACAGAACACTGGTGAGACCTCACTTGGAGTATTGTGCGCAGTACTGGAGGCCATATCTCCAGAAGGATATAGATACTCTAGAGAGAGTTCAGAGAAGAGCTACTAAACTAGTACATGGATTGCAGGAAAAAACTTACCAGGAAAGGTTAAAGGACCTTAACATGTATAGCTTGGAAGAAAGAAGAGACAGAGGGGATATGATAGAAACTTTTAAATACATAAAGGGAATCAACTCGGTAAAGGAGGAGAGCATATTTAAAAGAAGAAAAACTACCACAAGAGGACACAGTTTTAAATTAGAGGGACAAAGGTTTAAAAGTAATATGAGGAAGTATTACTTTACTGAGAGAGTAGTGGATGCATGGAATAACCTTCCTGCAGAAGTGGTAGCTGCAAATACAGTGAAGGAGTTTAAGCATGCATGGGATAGGCATAAGGCTATCCTTCATATAAGATAGGGCCAGGGACTATTCATAGGATTCAGATATATTGGGAAGACTAGATGGGCCAAATGGTTCTTATCTGCCGACACATTCTATGTTTCTATGTCCTTATATTCAAGATAAGAAGACTGCCAGGCCGCCATTTTATTGCTGGTAGCCGGTAAAAAAGAGATACTGAAAGAAAATGAAAGTGAAGGCATGTTTGCCCTGCACTTTGAAGATTAAAAGAGAAATCCATCTTTCTGACCTTGTTTCATGTTACATTGACATTTAGGGTATAACATGAAACAAGCCCCCCCCCCCCTTTTATAAAGTTGTGGGGTTTGGTTTCTTGCAAGCTCCTGCCACAGATATATGTGAAAGAAAAGCTATAAGTCCCATCTTCCACCACCTCAGAGAAACTTAGTTTTTAATAGAGCACAGGTGTGGTGATGTCACTGCACTTTTAGTCCATTAATACTTCCTCCAGCTGTGTAACTAAAAGCCTGTACCTCCTTATGGACCTGAGCTGGAGAAAGAGTCTGCAGGAGCCAGAGGATTGCAGCAATGATCCACTGATTGTGGTTATAGTGCTTTGTAGGCTAAAATGCAAAAAAATAAATGCACATTTTTGCATTTTGCAAAATCTGTGCATTTGTTATTTTTTTTTGCAAAAGGTAGACTTAGCCTTTAATTTAACATGCAAAGGGTGCTACAGCTATTGAGGTCAGTGAGATTTTGTTTTAGAGCACTGATGCTGCTGGTTAGGAATATGTACAGTAAATAGTTGAATGTTCATAGCCTGGCCACATTCCTACTTTAAAATGCTGTTTTGTTTTAGTACAGGGGTCTCCAAACTTTCTGAACAAACAGCCAGTTTACAGTCCTTGAGGCTTTGGGGGGGGGGGGGCAGACTAGGTCCAGTGTGCTTAGCAAAACACCCTGGTGTCAGTGAGAGTAAACAGTGGCCCATCATTGGTTTTAGTGGAAAAAATAGTGCCCTATTGTTGATACCAGTAGGAGATACGGTGCCCCATTGTTGGTATTCTGTGGGAGGAATGGTACCCAATCATTGGTGTCATTGAATGGCGTGGATCCCCAAGAGCCAGATAAAGACAAGCAAAGGGCCACATCTGGCCCATGGGTCACACTTTAGAGACCACTGTTTTAGTAGAAACATGTTTACTGCCCTCCCACTCCAGGGTTCTAAATGAGTAATGACCATGCCGCTTATCACATGTCCTCATGTAGATGTGTTGTGCTAAGGAAAAGAGGGTGTGTCTGACCAGCTTTGTGGGCTTACGGGGTGCACAAGGTAGAACAGTCAAGCTATGGTGACTGTTAGACTGCCGAGACATATTTAGGCACACTGATCAAATGCTACAACAGGAAAATGGATAAAATAAGGATGATAGTACAATTTCTATATGAGTGAATATCAATTTCTGTGATTTCAGATAAGGTTTTAGCTGTGCTTGATTATACTATGCCTGGAAAACCTTCATAGGGCTCATTCATACCATATGCATTGGGGCTACGCTGGCAACCTTTTTCCAGCACAGCCCCAACACATAGTTTCAAAGTTCTGTGAAAAAAAAAGAAACTGTGCAATGCACCAAGATCGGCATGTCGGCACTTTCTCTCCAAGATCACACCAGTGGCCATGCGCTCACTGACGTGAATGAGCCCTACACTGAAAATGTTCCCTGAACCTGAGCAAATATGTGAAATTATTGACTTGAAGATAAAGTCAGAGCTCTGGCACCTCATCTCCCCCATCCTACAAAGCAAGTGTGTACTTAAGTGATTCACAAAGACGTATGGCTTTGCATTTAAGAACACAAAGTAGGTATACCTAGTTCATAAGTTAAATTTGCAAGTGTGTCCTCTGGTACAGCAGCTTCCAGGAGTGCAGGAGAAGATTTCTCATAAAAAAGTTTTTATAGAAACCCAACAGGTTCACTGTGAAGGTTTCTTTGTCTCAGAATAATGTTGAAGAATATTTCAGCACCATGGATAGTCGGTGATGATTAGATGACCTGCCCTTTTCTGTGGTGAACTGCACTGTGTTATGACTAATACAGTGATTTCCATCTTCCACAGGGATCCCACTGGTATAGAATATGCATACCTACATTGGTCCGAACTGGACTAATGTAAATATACAATACAATTCATATCTGGAGTTACAACTTTAATAATTAAGGGCAAAATGCAAGTGCTTTAAAAAAAAAAAGAAATAAAAGGATCCTTTCACTCTGGCTTTCTGCTTTGCTCAGTGGGGGGATCGATCCGCCAATCCCCGCTAAGCAGGCGGATGACAGGTCCATCTCCACTCTGTGTTCTGAGACAGACCTGTCAGAAACCCACTCTCCCCTATGGGAGATTGGATGAAAACTGTCTGTCTGTTTTCCTCTGATCTGATCCTCCAGACTGATGGAAAATAGGGTTACCATTCGTCTGGATTTCACGTACAGGATCGGATCGGATAGCTGCGGATGTCAGCGGACATGTAACCTCTGACATCCACTGCTCCATAGGGGTGCATGGAGCATCTGATCTGGTCCGCCTAAAAAACTGACAGGCGGACCTGATTGGAAAGCCCGTGTGAAAGGGGCTCTAACTCAGTTTACTGTACTCAAAAGAATAACATAGAATTCCAGGGTATTACTAACTGTGCTTAAAGGAGAGGTACAGCTAAAGCTCATTTGGCTGTATTTCTCCTGTGACTCATTTTCGGCATACAGCAGGCTGAAGCCCGCTGCCGGCTGACGTCACAAAGCCAGTCCAGGCGTGGGAAAGATCGCACATGCCTGGACCGACACCTGACTCAGTCTCTAAGCAAGCTGCTGAGAGCCTGAGCTGGCCTCTCCTGCTCCTCCACAGCCCAGCGCTCCAGTGGGGCAGAGCAGAGAGCCAGTGACTGACAGTCACCCGCTCTCAGTTCAGGGGACAGATGCAGCATTAAACAGATGCTGCATCTACCTAGGTAAGTATGATTCAAATTTCAAAAGAATTCCCATACTTCTCTTTTAAACCTGCTGCCATCCCCTTCTAACTCCTATGCCAACTACCCTGTTAATGGAAGGTCCTTACACTTACCTATTCTGAAGGTGATCTGGTTCAGTCATGTGAACAAGTCCCCGCAGCAGCTTCAGGGGAGAGGAGGGACAGCCGATAATGAAGCAAGCCTATGGGTGATATCACCGCTCAGGCATATCAGCCGTTGTTGCCGATTTCTCCTCTCCCTTGAAGCCAGCTGCTGGGGAGATCACATGAATGTACACGAGCTCCCTCAGAATAGGTAAGTATAATCATCTTCCTTTCATAGGTTAGTTAGAATAGGAGTTAGAAGGGGGATGGGAGAAAGTTTAAAGAGGAGCTTCAGTACCCCCCAATAACATTAAAGGGATTCAGCGCTGTTCTCACCTGATCTGATTCATCAATCAGCTTTGGGTCCAGGCACTAGCATCTTAATTAAGAGAAACTGGCAGTGAAGCCTTGCAACTTCACAGCCTGTTTCCCTCTGTGCATTTGTGTGGGCACCCCCCCCCCCCTCCCCAAAAGTACCACTTGTTAAAGTGGAGGGGGGGAGGATGCAAACAATCTGAACTTCCCTTTTTGGGTGAAGTTCCGCTTTAAGCATAGTTTTCAATAGACTAGAATTCCACATCCATTGTATTTTCATGCTTTCACATTCAATTAACCTTCCAATGAACTATGGGTGCCCGTTGGATTATATCTGGATTATGGTTGTGTTCTTTTTTTAAAAATACTTTTCTTTTTTCACAGACTATTTTGCAAACCATATGGGGGATTATGAAGATGTCCTCTCTTCTTTGGAAACCCTAAATTTGTCAATACTAAAGGCCATGGATTACACCAAGAAGGTGAGCTCTGCAGGCTGTCAATGTAAATAAATAGGAAAGTACTAAAGCAAACTCTATGCCTGTTACATAATTCTTATCATTGTAATCTGTTATACTCAAGAACTTTAAAGGTGCCCTTATATGGGACAATATGTCACAAACATGCTATATCCTTAAAGAGGTTATTTAAAAAAAAAATTAAATGTCAGCAGCTACATATACTGTAGCTACTGACTTATCATAAAAGGACACTTACCTGTCCAGGAGGGGGGCGGGGTAGAACTTCAGGGGAAATCGCCTAGTCAATGCCAGTGGAAGTGGCAGCGGGTACTTGACAAAACTAGGCACCCGCTCTGCAAAAAAAAAAAAAGTGGAAGAGGAGGGGGAGAACATAAAGCGGAACTTCCATTTTTAGGTGAAATTCTACTTTAAAGAGGAACTGCATTCTACTCACATAATTTGTAATAAAAACATCTTTGCTTTTATGTACTTGCCAAACATGCTGCAAAAATCTCCCTCCACTTAGTCTGGCTGCAGCCATTTTAACTGTAGGCAACCAAAGTGGCTGACTGCTTAGTTCCTGGATTTACACAGATATACACACACACATATATATATATATAAACTGTATATATATATATATATATATATATATATATATACACAGCGTCTCACAATCGTGAGTACACCCCTCACATTTTTGTCAAGATTTTATTATATCTTTTCATGTGACAACACTGAAGAAATGACACACAGCCATTAATGTCTAAACTGCTAGGAATAAAAGTGAGTACACCCTTAAGTAAAAATGTTTAAATTGGGCCCAATTAGCCATTTTTCCTCCCCGGTGTCAGGTGACTCATTAGTGTTACAAGGTCTCAGGTGTGAATGGGGAGCAGATGTGTTATATTTGGTGTTATTGCTCTCAGTCTCTCTTACTGGTCTTTGGAAGTTCAACATGTCTCCTTATGGCAAAGAACTCTCTGAGGATCTGAAAAAAAGAATTGTTGCTCTACATAAAAATGGCCTAGGCTATAAGAAGATTGCCAAGACCCTGAAACTGAGCTGTAGCACAGTGGCCAAGACCATACAGCAGTATAACAGGACAGGTTCCACTCAAAACAGGCCTTGCCAAGGTCAACCGAAGGAGTTGAATGCACATGCTCAGCGTCATATCCAGAGGTTGTCTTTGGGAAGTCAGCCGTCATTTCCTTTTCATTTATCTGTAGTTTGCTGAGCACTCATATGCTCAGAACTGGTCAGTGTTTCTGTCCATTTGTTTATTTTGGGACTAGCGTGGCTTTTTCTCTTTTTATTTTGTCTTTGGGAAGTAGATGTATGAGTGCTGCCAGCATTGCTGCAGAGATTGAAGGGTGGGGGGGGTCAGCCTGTCAGGGCTCAGACCATACGCCACATACTGCATCCATTTGGTCTGCATGGATGTCATCCCAGAAGGAAGCTTCTTCTAAAGATAATGCACAGGAAAGCAACAGTTTGCTGAAGACAAGCAGACTAAGGACATGGATTACTGGAACCATGTCCTGTGGTCTGATGAGACTAAGATAAACTTATTTGGTTCAGATGGTGTCAATCGTGTGTGGCGGCAACCAGGTGAGGTGTGTCTTGCCTACAGTCAAGCATGGTGGTGGGAGTGTCATGGTCTGGGGCTGCATGAGTGCTGCCGGCACTCGGGAGCTGCAGTTCGTTGAATGCCAACATGTACTGTGACATACGGAAGCAGAGCATGATCCCCTCCATTCAGAGACCGGGCCGCAGGGCAGTATTCCAACATGATAACGACCCCAAACACACCTCCAAGTTGACCACTGCCTTGCTAAATAAGCTGAGGGTAAAGGTGTTTGACTGGACAAGCATGTCTCCAGACCTAAACCCTATTGAGCATCTGTGGGGCATCTTCAAACGGAAGGTGGAGGAGCGCAACGTCTCTAACATCCACCAGCTCCATGATGTCATCATGGAGGAGTGGAAGAGGACTCCAGTGGCAACCTGTGAAGCTCTGGTGAACTCCATGCCCAAGAGGATTAAGGCAGTGCTGGAAAATAATGGTGGCTACACAAAATATTGACACTTTGGGTCCAATTTAGACATTAACACTAAGGGGTGTACTCACTTTTGTTGCCAGTGGTTTAGGCATTAATGGCTGTGTGTTGAGTTATTTTGAGGGGACAGCAAATTTAAACTGTTATACAAGTTGTACACTCATTATTTAACATTTTAGCAAAGTGTCATTTCTTCAGTGTTGTCACATTAATAGATATAATAAAATATTTACAAAAATGTGAGGGGTGTACTCACTTTTGTGAAATACTGTGTGTGTATCTATATATATTTTTTTTTTATATATATATACACACACACACACAAACAGACACACTCATACAACTGCTTGCCTGCACATCTCTCCTCTTTTGATGAATACCCATGGATCTCTGCAGTCCCCTGTTATCTCTGCCCTCATCCAGCCCCCTCCAGCTCTGCAGCTCTAACTGGCTTTCCTATGACTCATCCCTCCCTCCCTTGCTGGCAAACTCTCAGGGGAGTGAGAGAGAGAGCTGTGCATGATGTCATTAACCTAGGCGACTGATGGCAAACCTTGTCACCCCTGATGTTTTGGAACTACATTTCCCATGATGCTTAACTATACTGCAGAGTACAGGAGAATCATGGGAAATGTAGTTCCAAAACATCTGGGGTGTCAAGGTTCGCCATCACTGGTCTAGGCTAATGACCAGACAAGAAAGAGGAAGTGGGCTGTACAAGGTATTTACTGGCAGAAAAAAATGTTTTACAATCCAAAGTTACAAGGGCAGAGGATTTAATAGATGGAAAGATGAAAAATGACTGAAGAGCCACTTTAAGGTAAGTTGCAGGTAAGACAAGTGAAAAAATGAATATGAAAAGTGATATTATATATTGTGCATGGTACTGTGTAACACAGGTGCATCTCATAATAGAATATATCAAAAAGTACATTTTTTTCAGTAATTCAATTCAAAAAGTGAAACTCGTATATTTTATAAAGCTGCATTACACACAGAGTTATATATTTCAAGCATATCTTTCTTTTAATTTACAGCTAGTGAAAACCCAAAATTCATTTTTGTAGAAAATTACATTAAAACCAATAAAAAAAGGATTTTCAATACAGAAAGGTTGGCTTACTGAAAAGTAAGTACAGTATAGTATGCATTCAATACTTTGCCAAGGCTCCTTTTGCATGAATTACTGCATCAATGGCAGCCATGGAGTCGATCGTCCTGTGGCACTGCTGAGGTGCAATGGAAGCCCAGGTTGCTTTGATAGCGGCCTTCAGCTTATCTGCATTTTTGGGTCTGGTGTCAAGCTGTTCAGGAAAAGTGCCAGAGTTTACAGTGGTCAGCTTCTATTCCTTTATGTATAACCTTTATCCCAAAACAAAAAAACTGTTGCTGTAACTGCTTAAAAAGTGCTAGGTCAAGCTCATTTTTAAAAGGGAATTAAAAAACATGGATAACAGGCGCTCAGGTTGAGCCATGAGAACTCATATAAAACTTGCATGGCAGTTGTAGGCTGGGGTAGGAGCCTGCTGATGGCGCCTGCACAGAGCTTGTTCTAGGAACAACAGGAGGTCCCATTCCGTTTGTATAGATGAGGAGACTGCCTGAAATTCCCCTGGCGTAATACCCCTCTGACAGCTGAAGCGACTTGGGAGAGAGTACCTGCCTTGCTGGAGCTGCTGCCGGGTCACTTGTTTGCTTGGGCGGACGTGGTGGAGCTGAGAGCCGAAGCAGAGGTCTTTGGGCAACTGTGGACGGAGAGGACGCCAATGCTCATAAGGGTGAGCGAGAGGGTGGCGCACCGACGGTAGACGCCGGGCTCAGAGGAGTGCAGGAGGACTCAGAAGCCTTTGGCGAAACCCAACCACACTCGGCCATGCTTGGCCGGACTCGGAGGCTCCAGCGGGGAGCCGAGCCGGGGTGGCCAGTGGGCCTACAAGGTACATTCTAGTGAACGGTGGAGTGAGAGAGGTCACTTATGGGGGGGGGAGCGCTGAGCGGTGGCTGCAGAAGGGGGGGGGATTGGACACCTTCTCTGGGCAGCATACCCCGTTCTTTTCGGAGAGGTGAGTCACCTTCAACTTCTGTTTTCTTCGGAACTAATAATATGAACTAAATATACACTGCAGACAAGTTTTGTTCTTGAAGGGAAGACATCTAATTGATACCTCCATTCATACACATAAACAAACTAACTGGTGGACCAGATGATGACCGGGAAACTGGTTAAAGGAAGTGGGGAGGCAAAGTCACCCAAAATAAGTGCTAGTCCCGGGACAATAAAAAATTGTATGACCCAAGATGAACATAATGTGAAAACAACCTCTGAAAAACACTAGGGAGTACAGGGACAACAGTTTGGAAACTAAAAAACAGTTTGGAAACAAAACAAAAAAACGGACAAAACAAGACTGCAGTGGAAAAGAGTACACCTAACCAGTCAGGAGTAGAAATATGAGAGTGACATGGAAGTAGAACTCATAGATGAACAAATCTTAAAAACATGTGTTTGCAAAATTAGAAATATCTCTGAAAACAGATATAGCAACAATTCATAGAGATTTAGGCCAGATATTGACACGAGTAGAAGAGACCGAAAAAAGACTGGAATTTCATATCCAAGGGATAAAGGAATTCAGGGAAGAAATAAAATTACTACAAATGGAACAAAGAGACTTGGCCTATAAGATAGAGGATCAGGAAAACCGAGACAGATGGAAAAGCTTGAGAATCAGAGAACTACCAGAAGCATCACAAAGAGAAGATTTAACAGAAATAATGAAAATTATATTTAACCCGTTATTAGGCAGATTAACATCAGAGGTAGTAAAGATGGAAAGAGTTCACAGGATTAGAAGGCCGCAAAGCATAGGAGTGGATTCCCCAAGAGATATAATAGTGAGGTTTCGTTATTATGAGGAAAAGGCACAAATATGGAAAAGTCTTAGGGGCGCCCCACCATTGAAATATGCAGACAAAAACATACAGTTTTTTGCAGACCTTTTGTCTAAAACATTAGAAAGAAGAAGGAGTTTAAAGCCACTACTGGAGCAGATGCACAGACAAGACAAAATAATTGGGGGTTCCAGCTTGCCTGATAGGCAGGAAAAACTGGCTAACAGCAAGATTAAGATTCTTGAAAGAGTTACAGGATTTTTGCAAAAACTTTGAACTTCCCATGATAGATATTCCTGGTTGGTCGTATAACAGGAGAGAAGATTCACAGTCAGAAGCAGATAATTGGCAAGTAGTAACAAGGAAGGGCTCAAAATTAAAGAGACAATAGAAGAGAAACATCTCACTGTATGAGACATTGAAAAGGAAAAACGGAAAGTAGGGCTAGAAAAGTAAGGTGGTAAGCAATAGGGATGGGGAACCTGAATGTCTGGTGGATTCAGGGTGTCACCTTTCCAATTGAGAGGAAAGGGATACACAGTGGGCACACCAGACAGAGCATAACCCTAGGTATATAAGAGTAAACAGGTAAGGAAGATCAAAACGGAGGAAGACACTGTCTACTTTAGGACCAGGGCTAGGTCAAAAATCCAATGCTTCAAAAAACATCAGTATTGGGGGGGGAGGGAATATGTAGAGGTATATGGAGGAGTGGGCTAGGGGGGAGGTATGGGGGGGGGGGCAAGGGAAAAGAGTTTATTTTTCCAAAAAGTTTGAAAGCTCCCTGTCTCTGATCTTTTCCTTGTCTCTGCGTACTGACCCTCTTCTTCCTAATCTTAAGGAGGCATCCCGACATCTGGGCTCTCCTGTGAGAGGATATGGTGGGAGCCGGGGATAGGAGGGTAAGAAAGGAGAGGGAAAGGAAATATGAAAACATTACATTTTTTAACATATAATGTCTGAGGACTAAGCACTCCAGTAAAGAGACATGAGGTACTAAAAGAAAGAAAACAATACTCTGCAACTATAGTCTTTTTACAAGTGACCTATATCTCACATGATGTAAATGTTACCTTGCATTGCAAATATCACCGGGTATGGTACTATGGAGACTACACAACATAAAAGTCAAAAGGAGTTGTGATAGGGTTTGCAAAAGATGTAAAGTTTCTCTTAGAAGAAAGGATGGTCGATCCAGAAGGGCGATTTATGTTTCTGAGGGAAATACTGCAGGATGTGGAATGCACCCTGGCAAATTATATATTGCCCAAATAACAACCCAACAAAGTTTCTGGGGGAGATATGGGGAAAGTTAGCAGTGTTTAAAAAGGTAAACTGATCATAGCATGGGATTTTAATTTTTGTGTGGATCCAGAGGCAGACAGTATGTCACATGCACTGGGGAAGGGAGACCGCCACAATGGGAGGAAGCAAGGAGCCGCACAACTGGGAGGAGATGCAAATTATAAAAGTCCAAGTTTTATTGAATTCCAAAAATAAAAACACATTCAATGTGTGACCACAGCAGTCGGAGACATGGAAAAAAGCACGGCGGTTGACATGTTTCACGGAATCTACCGCTTAGTCGTAACCATTGGGAGACCGCCAACTCAGGTTGGTGAAGAAAAAATTATATCAATCTCAGATGATATACTTATGGAGAATACAACATCCAGGGGTAAAAGATTATATGTTTTACTCCTTAGTGCATGCGACATACTCTAGATTAGATTATATAATGGTAGATCACAGATGGCTGGACTCGATAGCTAAAACCTCTATAGAAATAATATCTATATCGGACCATACCCTGGTATTAATGAAAATAAAAATATCGGAACATCAAAATAGGACAGGTACCTGGAGGTTAAATGAGGAGTTAATACAAGATAAAGAGGTGGAAGGTAGAATAAATAAAGAGCTACAATAGAACTTTCTGATAATTGAAACCCCAGGGATTTCGGAGGCCACGATATAAGAAGCACATAAAGCTTATATCAGAGGTATTTTGATTTCAATTGGAGCTAAAAGAAGAGGGAAAGGATAAGTAGTATGAAAGCATTAATGACAGAAATACATAAGCTAGAACAAATACACAAAAAGACAGCAGATTTTGAACTACAACATACCTTAATATTAAAGAGAATCGTTAAAAGAGTTTATGGAACAGGAAACAAGAAAGGTATTTCATAGAGTGGCCAAAGAAAGATACCAATGGGGAAATAAACCCAGGAAATACTTAGCAAAAACAATAAAAAAAAAATATCAATACATTTTATAGGGAAAATGAAAGACGACAAGGGGGTGATTGTGTATACTACATCAACAATAGCAGAAGTATTTAAGAACTACTATAGTTCCCTGTACCTGGTAAGACAAAAAGGATCACAGGAAGTAGAATAAAAAAAAAAAAAAAACGCAGATAATACAAGAATATAATAAAGAAGCAAACCTCCCCAAAATATCAGTAGAAAAACTGTAAGCAGTAGAAAAACTACAAGTATTAGAAGAAAGGATAACAAGAAGAAGAGATTGCCAGCTTTAACAAGAACAGCAACAGGAAAGAGTCCAGGACCTGATGGGTTCAGGACCTGATATTGTAAAAGAGAGAACAACTGGTACCAAAATTATGTGCATATATGAATGGGAAGGAGATGAGGAAGGAACCACTGGATGCTCATATTACAGTGATACCTAAAAAGGGAAAGGACGCTACTTTATGTTCTAGCTATAGACCAAGAGCATTGTTAAATGTAGATACAAAGCTATATGCAAACGTTTTGGACTCTAGATAAAGAGTTTATGCCTGAGTGGATCCATGCAGACTAAACCGGATTCGTTACAGGGAGGGAAGGCAAAAATAATGGGATAAGAACCTTGCTCCTTATGCAAAAGATGAAAAGTGGAAGATCCCCAGCGCTACTTCTGTCAATTGATGCCAAAAAAGACATTTGACAGGGTGAACTGGGGATTTATGATATATACAGTGGAAGCTGTAGGAATAGGCCCAAGGATGACCAAATGGATAAAAACACTCTATAGTCAGCCTACAAAATCAGTAAAGATAAATGGGATGTTGTCCACTTCGTTTGAAATGCATAATGGAGCAAGACAAGGATGTCCGCTCTCCTCTTCTGTTTGTGCTGTCACTGGAACCTTTATTGGCAACCATACGAAATAGCGCAGGTAAAGAAGGAGTGAAGGGGTGATCGGAGATGAAGAGCATAAGGTAGCGACATATATAATGATGACATTCTGTTCTATGTATCTAACCCGAGAATTACATTGCCAAACTTAATAAAAGAAATGGAGAACTTTCAAATTTGAAGATCAACCCTGTAAAATCGGAAATTTTGAATATAAATTTGAATAGGAAAGAAGAACTCGTTTTACAAAAAGAATTCCCATTTTCCTGGGTAAAAAAGTTCTAAAATATCTTGGGATAAATTTAACATTGCCTCTATATAATTTATACCAAGAAAAGTATATCCCACTACTGAAGGAAATGAAAACAGAAATTAAAAAGGTAACAACAAGGCCACTCTCCTGGGTAGGACGAATAAATACGGTAAAGATGATGCAAGTACCAAAAATCCTCTATAAATTTCAGATGTTACCAATACAGTATATCTACCACAGACCTATTTAAAAATTTTAAACACAATGATAAAATTCATATGGCAGAATAGGAAATCAAGAATGCAACTCTCAGTACTAACTAGAGGAAAGACACAAGGGGGTTTACAACGGACAATAAAAGGTATTATAATGCTGTGGTATTAACCTCCTTGGCAGTAATCCCAAGCGTGACTCGGGGTTGATTTTTCATATCAGGATCGGTAACCCCGAGTTACGCTCGGGGTGGATCGCAGAGAGCGCAGCGGTGTTCTCTTACCTTATCCTGGCGATCCAGCGATGATCTCTCATTGCTGTGACCGCCAGCCGAGAGTCCCGCCGCTCCTCCGTCCCTCCGTCGGTCTGATCACTTCCTAGTTCCGTTCCCTGCAGCAGCAATGCTGCATGGGAGCGGAACTAGGGAGGGAAATTCACAAAACACAAAACACATTTTATATTATATTATATATATATATATATATATATATAATATATGCATATATATATATATATATATGCATATATATATATATATATATATATATATATATGCATATATATATATATATATATATATATATATATATGTGTGTGTGTATATATATATATATATATATATATATATATATGCACACACACACATATATATATATATAAAATTATATTATTGATTTAATTATAATTCATGCGTTATATGTTATATATATATATATATATATATATATATATATATATGCATATATATATATATATATATATATATATATATGCATATATATATATATATATATATATATATGTGTGTGTGTATATATATATATATATATATATATATATATATATATATATGCACACACACATATATATATATATATATATATATATATATAAAATTATATTATTGATTTAATTATAATTCATGCGTTATATGTTATATATATATATATATATATATATATATATATATATATATATATATATATTATATAATGCATGAATTATAATCTAATCAATAATATAATTTTATTATATATATTAAATAATAAAATAATATTATTGATTCAAATTTATCACATCTGGGATGTCTACTAGACTCTTGTTTTGGTCAGGTTTAAGTCAGTAATTTCTAAGAATTGTAGGCCTATAATACACAACGCCAAATTTCCATGAAAACAATTGTACCGCTTTTGGTATGTAATTCCTGACATAATCATACCGCCAGGGAGGTTAACAGGAATGGTGGAGTGGACAAAAATAAAAAGTGAAAAAAATGGGTAAAAATAGAAAATACACTGAGTAAAGCACCGTTAAGTGATAATATTTGGGTTCCACATAAATATAGAATATTAAATGGAGACATTTAATTAATTGACTAAAAATGTGTTTAGGGTATGGGATTTAATTTATAAACAAATAAAATGGAAATATAATTCACCTTTAATCTCACTCATGGGGACAAATGATTTTATACCTGGTAATGGAGCACAATTTGGAGAATGGATAATAGATAAAAATGCACAGATTAAAGAAATAACAAAAAATGGAACAATATGCCCATATTAGGAACATAAAAAGGAATTGATGATAGTAAATGAATGGCGGTTAAGTTAAGACATTTTGTGACAACTTCAGCCTCAGCCAATTAGATCCAAAAAAAGCTCTCTTTTCATTTGAACGCCTGTGTAATATGCGGATGACTCCGAAACACTGTATATCACAGATCTATAAAATACTTACAGAGAATATGGGACTGAGAATACTGCCATTCATTGATAAATGGGAAAAAGAGCTAGGATCACGGCTAGAGGGACAACAAATGAATAAAGTACTGAGAGCGGTCCACAGTACAGCATTGAATATTAATACGGTAGAGATTAATTATAAATGTTTGTCTAGATGGTATATAACACCGGTTAAAATACATAAATATCAACCAGAGAAAACCTCAATGTGCTGGGGTGGATGTACCATGGAATGTACTATGGTACATCTATGGTGGGATTACCCAAAGATACGGGATTATTGGCAGAAAATGCTACAACATATAAATGAAATTATGGGAAATGACACAGGAGAAGACCCATGGGTCTGCCTGTTTCATAATACAAAAAATACAATGAAACAATATAAGAACACGGTAGTTCCTTACTTAATAAAGGCAGCAAAGGGGGCAATACCAAAAAAGTGGTTAGACCCTGAAAGCCGACGATAAGGGATTGGTATAGAACATATATATAAAATGAAATACTTTAGCAGTAGTGGAGAAGGCCAAATAGAGAAATTTTCCATTATATGGGAAAAATGGGTAGAATTTAAGAGAACGAGGAAATATGGGTAGATTTGGCATGAACGAGATGGGACGGAAGAGGAAGAAAGATAGAAGAAAGGACGATATAAAATAGCAAAATATGGGTGGGGGGGAGGGAAGGAAAGGGTGGGGAAGCACGCACTACATACTGGAAGATCCAAAACTCACCCAAGCTATTTTGGAGGGGGAAGGGCTACCTCTGCAGCCTAGGATTGGCTGAGTGTGCGCCCTTCTGCAGCTATGGGGGAGAGCACAGGGTCGACTTAGTAAACCACCTGTCAACTGCCCGCAGTCAACGGGCGCAAACGACGGGTTGCTACCCCTGCTTTAAGAACTGCTAAGATACAATATTCTATTTTCTTGATAAAGCAGAGAATCCCACGAGCAACCTCCCTAAATAAACAGATAAATTGCTGCAAGCACTTCACTTCTCATAGTGTGAAAACTCTAAATAAATAGTGCTGCGCAAATGGTGATAAAATGACCTAATGAGTAGTGAGATCAATATATAAAGATAAAAAATATATACGTAAGTGATATGATAATAATCAATAGCCCTTCAAATCAATAAATATTATTAAAAATATATATAAACGTGTAGAAAAAAGCCAATAATACTCAAGTAATAATGATGATAAAACATGCAAAATTGCTGCAAAATGTATAAATAAAAGTCCAATAATAAAATCCAAGTAATATTAGTGATAAAAAAGTGCAAAAGTGTAACAAAGTGTATAAATACAAATCCAAAAAGAGAGTCCAAGTGGTGTTTGGTGATAAAACAACCTCTTCTAGATAAGTGCTAAGACCACCTCTCCCCCTGATGAAGACATGTGGTCCCTTGTGTCGTCATCCATAGGGGAGGGGCAAGGACGGACGGAACGCTTCGCTATCTGTTAGTGAGACTGTCGGGCTGCCGGGCACAGGAGGAGGCAGACAGCTGCGGCGTCTCCCACTATACCACCACAGAATTTTCTTTGGTTATTTAACATACCAATGGCTTCTTAAAGGTGCATGGATGCACCTATACATGTGAGTTCATGTACATTTTTTTATGTGAATAAAAGCTTTTTAAAGGATTTTAGCACTTTTGCCAGTCTTTTATATCTGCATATTACGTTGGATTGCGGGTTAAGTTGCATTGGCTGGATCGGTGCCGTTGGGGAGGAGCCATATCTATCCAGACGGACCTGTTTGAGATCCCCTGCATATATGCACCATTGATTTTGATTTAAGGTGAGCACCCACTCACAGGGGGGTGCACAGTTGTTGTCGGGCTGTGACACTCCGGTCACTCGTGTTTTGGGAAGCACTAGCCACTCTGAGGTGGTCTTAACACTTATCTAGAAGAGGTTGTTTTATCACCAAACACCACTTGGACTCTCTTTTTGGATTTGTATTTATACACTTTGTTACACTTTTGCACTTTTTTATCACTAATATTACTTGGGTTTTATTATTGGACTTTTATTTATACATTTTGCAGCAATTTTGCACGTTTTATCATCATTATTACTTGAGTATTATTGGCTTTTTTCTACACGTTTATATATATTTTTAATATAATTTATTGATTTGACGGGCTATTGATTATTATCATATCACTTACGTGTATATTTTTTATCTTTATATATTGATCTCACTACTCATTAGGTCATTTTATCACCATTTGCGCAGCACTGTTTATTTATTTATTCTATTTTCTTGGTTTTGGCTTTAGAAATACTTTAATATGACAAACATAAATGTCTGATCTATACTGATAAGTTTTGATAATCAAAGAATATAGACTGTTATTTGGTAAGATTCTGTTTCTTTTATGGCATTTATTGGCAATTGTCTGATATATGAAAAACATTCCAGGAATATGTAAAAAGAAACATATAGAGCATGTTCTAGCCTAGAGAAAAAGCAAATATAGGAGTACCAAATAAAGAATTCAAATAGAATGTCTCAGCTCTTGATTTGCCTGCGAACACTGAAAACTCACATGGGACTTGTCATCACATCGGAGTGTATTACATAGCTTGCTAGGCCGATTAAAGACACATGTCTATAGAGTTTAACCTCTAGCAATCTCCCGCAGTTTGATCGTTTATTGTGCCCAGCTTAGCTTTACAGCGCACACAACAAAAGCTTCAGCGGCGATCCTTGAGCTCACTAGACCTCTTTGTGTTTGCACAAACTGATTACACAGAAGTGATCTGTGCCATACAAAATATGAAGTCTGGCATTTCCCTTCAGCTCTTTAAGCGTAATCCTTTTATCATTTGTATCTCTTACGGATTGTATCTATGCCATTGCTCCCAGATTTGCAGCGTTGGAGTCTTGTTATATTTGCACATTGTGCTGCTTCGGAAGAACTTTGTGAGGTTGTTGAAGTAAACACTTTGAGGTCTGCAGAGTCAGCGGGTCATGGCGTTGGTATTAATTAGGACTGAGTACATAGCATTCTATTCTTCTAGGCTGAAAGCAAACTCTATTTACCGTGCATTATTTAGCAGATGATGTGCCGCTCTTAGCAAACAACTTGTCAAACCAGCATGTTTTTCTGACAAAGTCCATTAGCCAAAGTGACCTCAAAATCATCATGCTGTGAAAATTGTGTCCTGTATTAAAAAAAATCTGTCCTGTATAAAAAAAAGACCTTTATTAAAGTGGAATTAAACCCTCTGATTTAATACTTACCCAAAACAGGTGCGCTCAAAGCTTGCCACAGATTATAACTGTCACAGTTGCTTGTCATGTCCATGGAGTAGGTGGTGTGAATGCTTCCCACATGTGCAGCCCCTTGGCAACTGCAGTTTAAAAAAAGGCTAAGATGACAGCTTTCTTGTCTCTAAAGCCCCGTACACACGCACAGATCGTCGTCATACAAACGTCGGCGGACGAAAGATCTGCCGATTGTACGCGTGTTAGTATGGTGCCTCCGACAGCTGTCTGCACACAATCCGCGGACAAGAGTCTTTCTTGCAAACATGAAAATTTTTGTCTGCAGACACCAGAACGGACGATTGTTCGCCTGTCAGTACAGAAATCAGCCGACAGACCGCAGATTTGCAAGACTGGGCATGCTCAGAAAATAAAAAACACAGGGAAAGTTAACCATTACATGACATCACTTCTGCAGTCAGCTGAAGTCTGCGGACAAAATTCTTGTGCTGTCCTTGTGCTGTCTTTGCACTTTTCAACAGACACCGACATCCCGGGGAGAAAAGACGAACATTTGTATGACGACGATCTGTGTGTGTGTACGGGGCTTTAACCTTCGGAGTGTTTACTTCCGCCATGTCCATAAAGGTCCATAAAGACATGGATGAGTGAGTTTGGGGTGAAGGAAGTTGACTGGCCTGCACAGAATCCTGACCTTATCAACCCAATAGAACATCTTTGGGATGAATTTGACCGTAGACTGCAAGCCAACATCAGTGCCTGACCTCACAAATGCGCTTCCGGAAGAATGGTCAAACATTCCCATAGACACACTGTTAAACCTTGTGTACAGTCTTCCCAGAAGAGATTAAGTTGTTATAGCGGCAAAGGGTGGGCCAACTCAATATTGAACCCTACAGACTAAGACTGGAATGCCATTAAAGTTCATGTTCGTGTAAAGGCAGATGTCCCAATACTTTTGGTTATATAGTGTAACACCATGTCAGAATTTTTTTAAAAACCAAATTCAAAAACAGAATCACTGAGTTGGAAAAAGGATCACCCCCCCCCCCCCCCATATGTCAGTATTTTATGGCCCACCTTTTGCTTTAAATACAGCCTTTAGTCTGTTGGGATATGTCTCAATAACTTTGCACATCCTAACTTTACAATATTTGCCCACTCTTCTTTGCAGAACTGCTCAAATTCAGTTAAATTTGTTGGTGACCGTTTGTGGACTGCAGTCTCCACAGATTTTCAATGGGGTTTAAGTCTGGGCTCTGACTAGTCCATGCAAGGACATTCAACTTCTTCTCATTCAACCACTGTGTGGTCATTTTTGCTGTGTGCTTTGGGTAATTGTCATGTTGGAAGGTAAACCTGCTTCCCATTGACAACTTTCTGGCAGAAGGCAGAAGATTTTCCTCAAGAATTTGATTTTATTTTTCCCCATCCATTTTCCTTCTATCCTGACGTGCTCCAGTCACTGCTGTAGAGAAACACCCACATAACATAATATTACCACCTCCATGCCTTACTGTAGGAATGGTGTTATTTGGATGGTGAGCTGTATTAGATTTCTGCCAGACACATCGTTTGGTGTGACCATAACACCTTTTTTTCATGTGGCCTCCGAATCTTCAAGGTGATTCTAAGGTGGTCAGATGAGACTAAAATTGAATGATCCAAACAGATCTTGGTCCGATCAGATGCTTTTAAGGGCAGAGGCGAGATCTGGGGTCTAATAAATCCCAGATTTCCCAGTAAATAGGACCTGTCACTGTTTACATTCCTTGTGATAATAATAAAAGTGATCCCAAAAAATGTAAAGAGACAGTGTAAAAATAAAAAAGTTTGAATAAAAAAAAAAAATGTTTTATAACTTTGCGCGCAAAGGCGAATGCATACGTCTGTCCCGTATGCATATGAGATCACACTATACATGTGAAGTATCAACGCAAATGTCAGAGCAAGAGCAATAATTCTAGCACCAGACCTCCTGTATCATTCTAAACTGATAACCTCTAAAGGCTTTTAGTGATGCCTATTGAGATTTTAAGGTACTGTAATTTGGCGCTATTCCACAAGTGTGGGCAATTTTAAAACCTAACATGTTAGGTATCTGTTTACTCAGGCCCCGTTCACATTGGGGCGATCCGACTTCCCGGGGCGACCTCACAGGTCGCGGCACGCTGCTCGCACCGCAACCTCGGAGCGGCCGGCACGGACTTCATAACATTGAAGTTTATGCAGGTCGCTCCGGGTCGCCCCAAAGAAGCTCCGGACCCTTTTTCTAAGTCGGAGCGACTTGTGTCGCTCCTATTAGAACGGGTTCGCTACTTCTCTATGGAAGGCGACCTACGGCGACCTGTCAGGCGACCAGGTCGCCTGACAGGTCGCCCCAGTGTGAACGGGGACTCAGCGTAACATCTTTTATATGTGACCAAATAATGGGTATTATACTGTGTTTTTCTGCATTAAAAATAATTAAAATGTAGATTTCCCACCATTTTTTTCTCCTGGGCCTCTGATTAAAAAAAATATAATGCCTGGGGGTTCTAGGTAACTTCCTAGCAAAAAAACCCCCCAAAAAACCTTATTTTTTACATGTAATAAAAAAGTGTTAGAATAGGCCCTACCTTCACATTGAGACAGATACACAGTATAAAGGTATATGCTTTGTTCATATTTCCTGTCTGAAGTTTACAACCACTTTAACCACTTGCCGACTGCCGTCAGTATATTTACTGCGGCAGTCAGCCCCTCACAGGCAAAGCGACGTAGGGCTACGTCGTTCGCCTGTGAGCCTCTAGGGGGAGAGCGCGCACCGCCGGGGGTGCGCTCCCGCCCCCGCTCGTTCACGGACACCCCCGCGTGTGTGCCCAGCGGACCCGATGTCCGCCGGTCACTCGCGATCGTCTGTTGCAGAGGGAGAAAGGCAGGCGGCTAATGTAAACAAAGCCGCCTGTCATTCTCCCCTGTGTAAGAACAGAGATCATACGGTCCTGCTATGTAGGATCGTATGTCTCTGTTGTTACACCACTAGCCACATCCCTTCACAGTTAGAAGCACGCCCCTAGGGACACACTTAACCCCTGCATCACCAATAAAGTTTACCCCTTCCCTGCCAGTGTCATTTTTACAGTAACAGTGCATATGTATAGCACTGATTACTGCAGTAATGTCACTGGTAACCCCAAAGGTGTCAAAAATGTCAGTCAAGGGTCCGATCTGTCCGCCACGAAGTAGCAGAAAAAATCGCAGATCGCCGTCATTACTCGTTAAAAAAAAAAAACAACAAAAATGACAAAAATCTTTTCCTTAGTTAGTAAACGCAATAACTTTTGCGCAAACCAATCAAAATACGCTTTTTGCAATTTTTTTTTACCAAACATATGTAACAGAAAACAAATTGGCCTAAAATGTTAAAAAATTTAGATTTTTACATTTTTCTTTTTGGGGAATTTCATATAAAAATGTGAAAATATTGTTATTTTTGCAAAATTGCTTCTCTTTTTTTGTTTATAGCGCATGATCAAAAAATCGCACAGGTGATCAAATACCACCAAAAGAAAGCCCTGTTTGTGGGAAAAAAAGGACGTCAAATTTGTTTAGGTACAGCGTCGCACGACTGCGCGATTGTCCGATAAATTTGCGCAGTGCCGAATCGCAAAATAGGCCCTGGTCAGGAAGGGGGTAAAATCTTCCGGGGCTTAATTGGTTAAGCTGCCACGAATAACGGGCATTAAGAGAAGAACTTCAAACGTCCTGTGTGCATAAGCCCTACCAGAAGGAACATATTACATGCAAACTGTAAATGTCATGTTATATAGCCAGCACCTAAGTGACAGCTTCATAAGATTTTCATATAAATGCAGTTGTCTATTTCTCTGGGTGTACTGATCATTTTGACATGGGTTTTCACCCAAGGAAACCTTGAATTATGCATATTTTTCATTAAATGCACAGTTTGAATTCCCAGGTTAGTGACAGGCTGACTTGTATAACAACTGAAAGCACACAATTAAGACAGTCTTTACTATAGAAGTAAAGACTAATGACTTTTTGGTGACTACATCTGTTGTGTAACAGAACCGTAGGATTTGTCATTAAATCTTCTACCACCGAGTTTCTGCCAGTAGTCTTCTTTGACAAGATGTTGACGGATTACAAACAAAAGAAAAACTGTGTTAAAAAAGAGAAGTGTCAAACCCCCTGTGTCTAACATAGCAGCCACTGATCACTTCAACTTAAAGTGAACCCATTTGTAACCAGACTCGTTTGTAAACCCAATCACTAAGCGTATATTCCATAAGAGCCCATTTACACTGCAGCGGCACTACTCTGTACTACTTCGGGGGCGACTTGTGAAGTCCTGTGCACCGCGACTTCGGCGCGACTTGCACGGACTTCATATAATGAATGTCTATGCAAGTCGCCCCAAGGTCGTCCCGAAGTAGTACAGGACCCTTTTTCTAAGTCGGAGCGACTTGTGTCCCTCCTATTAGAACGGGTCCTGTAGCAGTCAATGGACTGCGAGGGACCGCGACTTGTCAGGCTGACAAGTCGCCTGACAAGTCGCTCTAGTGTGAATGGAGCCTAAGATTTCACGGGTATAGTTTTTTTTTTTGGTGGCTAGAATAGGGAAAGGTTAAAACTGCTTCCAGGTTATTATTTTTCTGTCTGTGTACCATTGAGGTAATTTTTCACAACTCCCTGTCCCAGAAAAGCCACATATGAATTATTTTAGGCCTCATTCACTCTCTTCGAAGACTTCATTCCCGTTTTGGCAGAAAAATACCTGATGCTTGTAAAAGTGTCTAAAGCTTTAAGGAGCCAGCATGGATTGTTACAAGATATCCCACTACTACTATCTGTTCCACCAAAGATCTCCAACATCTATGTGAACGAAGGCAGCAACGTGACTCTGGTGTGCATTGCCAACGGCCGCCTCTACCCCATCATCACCCGGAGGGCACCTCAACCCCACAGTGTGAGGATTGATGACCACCTGTAGTGTTTATGGATCGAGGCTTGATTGTTCATTTGATCTGACAACCCACTATCTAGTGATCTACTTGGTGTTTTGGAGGACAGATGACCTCTCTTTATGGATAGACGTTTTGCCTGGTTTGACCACCTATAATCTAGTGGTCCACTTGATCTGGTAAGGAGATTACCTTCTCACATAGGGTGTATAGCTTCTTTCCTGTTTTTCTAGTCACCCTTTTTTACTATTCGTTTGTTGTTCTCTTGGGACTGGTGGTGTCATCTACCCCTTCTCTTCTGTATTTGATCACTTTTATGGAAGTTATATGAACTTTATTATTTATTATTTTTATTTATTATTATTTTTATTATGATCACTTTTACAATCGTCAAGTTTATGTTTTTGAGCCGGTCCACACTAGCGCGACTTGTCAGGCGACTTGTCAGCCTGACAAGTCGCGCTCCCTCGCGGTCCATTGACCGCTACAGGACCCATTCTAATAGGAGCGACACAAGTCGCTCCGACTTAGAAAAAGGGTCCTGTACTACTTCGGGCAGCGACCTCGGAGCGACTTGCATATACTTCCATTATGTAAAGTCCCTGCAAGTCGCTCCGAAGTCGTGGTGCATAGTAATGCACAAGTCGCCCCCCAAGTAGTAAGGAGTCGTGTCGCCTCAGTGTGAACCGGCTCTTAATATTTTGTCATTAGCGCTGCACTATTTGTTTATTGTTTTGTTTTGGAAGCCTGTATCGCCATTACTAGTGCTAGCAGCTCCCCTCTTAGCGCAGTGTTTACTTGGTTTTGATGGCTTTGAAGAGGAAGTAAGGTCTGGAAAAAATGTTTTCTTTTTGTTTACCTGCAAAGTAAATGCATAATGTGCTAGTTTGCAATGTATACTAGCACGTTTTGTGACACTTGCCTGCAAAAAAAGCCTACGTTGTCCCTGCTGGAGGGCACATGCATCATGCATCTTCGCCCGTCTTCCTTCCGGTTCTGCGGACTCCGGCTGGGCTACTGACCGGAGCTGCGTGTTGTCACTCTGGCTCATGCGCGCGGGAGCCGGCAGTCATGGCACAGTGCTCTGAAGAATCGGCATGGGTAGCCGTTCCTTCCTCCTAAACGGTGTTTAGGAGATATTTACAGTACCTCTAGGCAAGCCTTATTATAGACTTACCTATAGGTACAACCATTGCGGGGGGTTTGCAACCACTTATAGAAGCATTAAGGCGTGTTAACTGACATCAAGCATTTGGGCGTTAATTCATTTAATTGGCCAGAATAATAATTTATTCTGGCCATTGAAATTAATAAATGCTCAAGTGCTAAGCACGCCTAGCGTTAACACATGTTTAGGCACGTTTACAAACGTCAAGCATTTTTTTCTGCCAAAACTGTTTTTTCCCCCACCTGTGCCATTAAACGCTGCTAAAAGCCAATGGGGTTCATTTACCAAAGGCACAAAACTGTGCAGTTGCCCTCTGCAAGTGCAGTTGCTCCAGAGCTTAGTAAATGAGGTAAGGCTTCACTTTGCAAAGAATATCCAAACACGTGCAAGGAAAAGAAAAAAAGAAAAAAACAGCATTTTTGCTTGCACATGATTGGATGATGGAAGTCAGCAGAGTTTCTGCTCATTTACTAAGCTCTGGAGCACCTACACTTGCAGAGTGCAACTGCGCTTTGCAAAGTGCACAGCCTTTTTGCCTTTAGTAAATCAACCCCAGAGTCTGCATTAACACATGACATGCGGGGGAGTTTAGAGGCAGGAAAAAAAAACGCCAGATGCCCGAGAAGCAGCTGCAAAATCGTCCAGTGTGCATGAGGCCTAAAAGTGAAGGAAATTTCTATCTTAGGCTCCTTTCACACAGTCCGCTGTCCGGCGCGGTCCGTTCTCTGCTCAGTGGGGGATCGATCCTCCGAGTCCGCACTGTGTGCGGAGAGGGAGGTGTCAGAGCCCCGCTGCGCTCTATGGGGGAATCGGATGAGAACGGACCGCCTGTCCGTTCTCATCCTATCCCATCCGATCTGATCCGCTGGACAGATGGAAAATAGGGTTTCCATCCGTCCAGATTTCACAGACTGGATTGGATGCGGATGGCAGCGGGTGTCAGCGGACATGCCACCGCTGACATCCGCTGCCCCATAAGGATGCATGGAGGATCCGATCAGGTCCGCCTAAAAAACTGACAGGCGGATCTAATCGGATCATTCGTGTGAAAGGGGCTTTAGTTTCCCCAGGGCAAGTGTCTCAATTGAAAGATTCCCCTGCTTTTTGTTTTGAGACAACTCCAAAATTTTGGATTATCAAAAATTGAGCTTGGGCATCCTTTAAACAGATCTCACGCCCAACAATGAACTTGCTCTCTTTTTTTTTTCTTCCAAAAAACTGCAAGCCAGATCATTCAGCCCCACAGTCTCTTTGTTTACATGAGCTGCGGGGCAGGAATGACCTGGCCTGGAGTTCAGCTAGAGATGACTTCAGAGTAAACCTGAACCCATCTCTACTCGTTTTCGGTCTTGATTGTCACCAGTACAAATAGAGAGGTGAATATCCTCAATGGGGACACAGACTCCAATAACAGTTTAACGTAGGGTCTAAGTCTGAAGATATGGTAAAAACAGTATTTTACAGGAAAAAAAGAAAAAAAACATGGCAGTTGTTTATGAAACCCAGTGCTTTAGCATACTAAACATAATCTGGTTAAGGATTAGGTCTGCTGTTAGCGAGCACCACCTGCCATGAGAAAAATATATAGGCTTCCGTTACTGATGTCCGATATCTCTTCTGAAAAAAGCTAGCAAGCCTGGCTGTTATTCTGTCTGGCTTCAGTGTTTTGAATCACTGACCTTAGAAATGTTTGCATATCAGAAGTAGTCTTTTTTTTTAGTTGCGTTCCTGCAAGATATGGTGCGATGCAACTTGAGCCCAATTATTTTGAATGGGCTGAATTGCACTTGACCACAGCAAAAGTAGTGTATGCACTACTTAACCACTTCAGCTTTGAAAGGTTTTACCCTCTTCCTGACCAGGCCATTTTTTGCGATATGGCACTGCGTTGCTTTAATTGACAATTTCGCTGTCATGCAACTCTGTACCCAAATAAATTGGATGTCTTTTTTTCTCCCACAAATAGAGCTTTCTTTTGGTAGTATATGATCACCTCTGCGGTTTCTATTTTTTGTGCTATAAGCAAAAAAAGAACCCTCATTTTGAAAAAAAAAAAAATGATAATAATATTTTTTACTTTTTGCTACAAAACATACATAATAAAAAAATTTAACAAATCAAATTTTTTCATCATTTTAGACCACTATGTATTCTACTACATATTTTTGTTAAAAAAAAAAGTCCTAATAAGTGTATATTGATTGGTTTGCGGCTTTGCGCAAAAGGTATAGTGTCTATAAATTATGGGATAGATTTATTGACTTTTTTACTGTTTTTACTAGTAATGGCGGCGATCGCGATTTATAGCGGGACTGCGACATTGCGGAGGAACAAATCTGACACAAAGTTGACACTTTTTGGGGACCAGTGACACCAATACAGTGATCAGTGCTAAAAAAAAGCACTTATACTGTATAAATGACAATGGCAGGGAAGAGGTTAACACCAGGGGCGATCAAAGGGTTACGTGTGCTCCTAGGAAGTGATTTCTAACTGTGGGGGGGGGGGTGGATGCACTGGAGGAAAAGAGAGATCTTGTCTGAAAGACAAGATCTCTCTTTTCCTCCCTGACAGAACAGCGGCTGCCTTGTTTACATAGGCAGACTGCCGTTCTGTTATTCCGCTGAACAATCGGCGGCCATCGCTGCCGCCGGACCCGCTAATTGACTTCCGCTGCATCCAATCACTGCGGGAGTGGCACTCCGGCGCTGGAACGCGAGCCCCCGACATCTTTTGCACAAAATTACGTACATGTACATAATTTTACGTAGCTTGGCTGCCCTGCCGCAGTATATATGCGGTGGGCGGTCCGGAACTGGTTAAAAAATGCACTGCAACCAGATTGCAATGTGCTTCTGTACCATGCAGTCCAGTGCAGACAAACACACTGCATGTGAGATCTGCATTTTGGGTGTTGTTAAGTTAACATTAGCACCCACTGCAGATCGTAACTGCAGTGTCTTTTGAACATGGTACAGGAAACCCAACTTTCTGGTATGAACTGGTACTCCAGGCCAGTGAATCAGGCCTGATGACACATTGCTGTGCACATAATTCAGATCTCCTGCATGTTGCATGTAGTTGGTAAATTCCAATGACCCCTGTGCATAACTGGAGCTGTGTGATGCTCCTAATATCCTAATTGTTGCCCACAGAAACAAGTCTGATCCTTCTTTCCATCTTTCTAGTGCAGTATGGATCGGGAACAGTTCTTCAAAACTCTGCACCCCATAAAAAGCACTCTATTCTAAAATGTATGAAAATATACTATTCGTTTTACATAATGTAGCGGCATTGACAATTGTAGGTCAGCCAATGTTGAAGATGATTTATTTTTACAAAGCAAATACACCTTTTCTTACTGGTACTGACTAATTCCAGCATTTCTCTTCTCCCTGTTTTTCTCTGTCATTTAACTGTGACCCTAGTGCTGATGGAGAGAGGTAAACAAGGACGTACTCAGATGCCCAATGTCCTTCATCATTGGTTGTTAGAATGCCAGCAGCTGGCCCACACAGCGCCCAAGATTGTACTGCTGTACAATTAAAACCTGTGGCTTTGTGTAACAAAAAAAGGTAGACCTGATCCACTTGCCGGCTTGTTGACAATTTTCTGGCAGTTTAATGCAATTTTTAGGCATTTTTCCAAGGCACCCCTGAAGGAGCCAGAAGGCATACTGGTAGAAAACGGCTGTTCCTTTGCTACTTGATCTCCCCCCCTGTTTTCTTCTTTGTTCTCTTACGGACTTTTTAATGCTTTCGATGCGCTCTCTTCCCCATTTTGTACTAAGGCCGGGTTTCTCCCCCCCCCCCCCCATTTTTAGTTTTTTTGTTTGGCCTTCTTGGCTCCAGTGTGGTCAGTATGGCCGAGGCCCGTGGAGTGCAATACTGTTCTGATTGCCCTACAGAGATGTGGGAGGTTTGATGTTTCTCTCTGCAAACACATGTACACCTGCCTAATCCAATTAGCTTTTGGTCTTATGCGACCTGGTCTTAAGCTAATGGAACTCCCAACTGTGGCCCGTGTGCTGAATGTGGCCCTTTGCTTGCCTTTATCTGGCCCTTGGGGCACCATTCCATCCACTAAAAACCAATGATCAGGCACCATTTCTTCAATTGACAAGAAGGATGGAGCACCATCCCCCCAACTGTCACCAAAGATGGGGCACTATTTCTCCTGCAGACACCAAAGAGGGGGCACTATTCCTCCAAAAGACACCAATGATGGCGCATCATTCCTCCCACAGACACCAATGATGGGACACCATTCCTCCCACTGACACCAAAAATGGGGCACCATTTCTCCCACAGACACCAAAGATGGTGCACTATTTGTACCCCAGACACCAATGATGTAGCTCCATTCTCCTCACAGACACAAATGATGGGGCACCATCCCCCCCCCCCCCCACAGACACTAATGATGGGACATATTGCCTCCCTTGAATACCAGCATTGGGACATTATTCCTCACACTAAAACCAATGATGGGCCATTGTTTACTCTCAATCATGCTGGGGAGGTTTTCTACTCCCACTGGCCACAGTCTGGTCCCCCTAAAGCCTGGACAGTTAACTTTGCCTGAAACATTTGGAGGCCCCTGATCTAGGTCATACTCCTTTGTTTAAATCTTGTACTATTTTTGTCGAGGGTTGGGATTTTGTGTACTTTTTTACTGGATTGTACTTTCTATTTGCACAATACGTGCACTGTTCCTTTTGTTAAAACTTTAATAAATGAGAGGTAAAAGAAAATGCTGGTGCAGAAGATGTTGACCCCCCCCCCCCCCCCACACCAGTAGTGATCCATGTTTGCTGCATATAGGACTCATATCCAGCCTTAGGAGTAGTTGGAATTGAACCCGTAGAAACCACTATCAGTAACCACTATCAGTTGCCTTTAACTAGTTACTTTCTAGCAAAGTCCTGTTGTTTCTCTAAATTGGTGATTGATTAAAATCTTATGTTTTAAGGTTTATTTTTATAGCTTATTAATGGATTTGGTTCATTAAAAAATAAACTTTTGGCTTTATAACCGTCCATTAACTGATGGTAGTTACACAGAAATAGGATTTATTCCTGCCCACTGGTAAATGGCATTTTTGATCATCGTGTTGCTCTTTGCCCCCTTCCTTTCCTTTTCTCTCCCCCACAGTGTTCCTGATAGGCAGCCAATTAAATTACAGCACAAAATCTCCTGTCATGGGTCTACTTGTTTTTGCTGCCTGCAGTGCAACAGCGATAAAAATAGCAGCGACAGAACCTACTCGTGTGCTGGTAAAGGTGCGTTCTCTGCAAGTCAAGAGCATATCATTTAATAGAATTAAAACAACTCGAACTGCCTGTCACTCGTATATTGAGTTCTTATTCAAGATGGCAAGCAGCTGCAGTAATGTGATTTACCTTTAAATTAGGTGCACTCTTCTATTTTTATTTTATTCACTCTGGGATTATTTAGAAAGAAAGCATTGATGTCATGAATAGATTTATCTATTTATTTGGCGGCATATCAATAGTCTTGGTAGTGAAAAACAATTGCTTTGTAAATCTGCATGGCTTTTCAAGTTCTCATCCATGCTTCAACCACAAGTGTGCTTTCGCTTTTTTATGCGTTGCATAACCTCTCTAGTAACTATGGATGTGTGGCAGATGAGTCGAAAAACATAATAGGTCTTGTATTTTTTTTTTTTCCGTCAGCAGCCAGGCTGGTTGGCAATACACAGGCTTTACTGCCGATCCTCTTGACAAACTCCTAAATTTTCTTTTTAACTGTGTATTTTATTTACCTCATGTTGGAGCAACTGCATTGCCAACAAAAACTGTTTGTACTTGCAAAGAAGCCCCCCCCCCCCCTTATGTTGAAGCAACTGCATTGCCAACAAAAAATCTTTGTACTTGCAAAGAAGCCCCCCACCATCCACACCCCCCCCCCCCCCCCCCGCAATGCTGAGGCTGCATTCACACCTGAGCGCCGTATGTTTGCTATGTTTTTCATCTTTTTTACATGCTTTTATTTATTATTTATTTGTTATTAATATTATTTTTTTTTTTTTTTACTTTTTTATTTTTAAGGGTTAGGGGTTTAAGGTTAGGGTTATGGGTTCATTTATTTATTACTTTTTTATTTTATTAAAAGCCTTAGAAAACGCTTGACTCAAGTGTTTTCATGCATTTCTATGAAACAAAAAACACTTGCACCATTCTGAAATGCACCAATCTGCCCGATTCGGGCTGCAAAAAAAGTTCCAGAACGTTTTTGGTTAGGGGTTAAAGGTTAGAGTTATGGGTTCATTTATTTATTACTTTCTTATTTTATTAAAAGCCTGAAAAAACGCTTGACTCAAGTGTTTTCATGAATTTCTATGAAACAAAAAACACTTGCACCATTCTGAAATGCACCAATCTGCCCGATTTGAGCTGCAAAAAAAGTTCCAGAACGTTTTTGGTTAGGGGTTAAAGGTTAGAGTTATGGGTTCATTTATTTATTACTTTCTTATTTTATTAAAAGCCTGAAAAAACGCTTGACTCAAGTGTTTTCATTAATTTCTATGAAACAAAAAACACTTGCACCATTCTGAAATGCACCAATCTGCCCGATTTGAGCTGCAAAAAAAGTTCCAGAACGTTTTTGGTTAGGGGTTAAAGGTTAGGGTTATGGGTTCATTTATTTTTTTTTTTTATTTTATTAAAAGCCTTAAAAAAAGCTTGACTCAAGTGTTTTCATGCATTTCTATGAAACAAAAAACACTTTCACCATTCTGAAATGCACCAATCTGCCCGATTTGAGCTGCAAAAAAAGTTCCAGATCGTTTTTGAGGACCTAAAGCCTTGTACAAACGGGTCGAATGTAGGGAGACAACAGCCAGTTAAAGAAAAACGGCCAACATTCGGCCTGTGAATTGAAAAGCAAGATGGGATAAATGAGGGTGTGTGAAAAACAGCCGATCCCTAGCTTGAAATACTTACCCACCAGTCTGCTAACAAACCAAAATAAACCTGTCTAACAAATAAGTTAAAAGCAGGAGTTTAGTTAACACATATTTGCAAATGCATGCGGAAGCTGCAAGGCCAGCGACAAGGCATCCTGGGTACTTGCAGAACCTAACACTAAATAACACTGCTCAACCTGAGTGTATAAGTGTCTTCACAAAGGGAAGTACATGCTTGCTAATAGATGGATTGGAAACAGATGGGATTGGAGACCGCCCAATCCTCCCCCACCTGCTCCAATCCACGACTGGCAACGAAAAACGCATGGCTGCACAGAAAAGCCATGGGGTGCAAACTAAATGTGATCAGCTGGGAGACACACACCCCCATCCCTTTAGTAAAGATGCCATAGGCAAATTGGGACTTTGAGTGAGACACCCGCCTGTAAAGCAGACATTCCGCCTGTGTGTACAGTGTGTCGGTCTGTCTGACAGACTCCGGCCTTCTGTTGCACGTACATGCTGGAAAACCAGCATCCGACCAACCCCCGATCAGCAATTTTCGCCAATGGAGGAGAGTGCTGATCAGAGCGTTCTGGCGGGGGGGGGGGGCTGTCCCCCCTGTCAGAACACAACACCTCTTTGTTGGAGATTGCTGAACTGACCTCGCATGGTTAGTACAGTGGCTTCAACTGGAGCTAAAAGTTTTTTCCCTTCAACCCGCGGGGTTGCACAAAAGAAACGAATAATGTGTACCCGGCTTAAGTATTCCCTGGCTTCTTCTAAAACCAAAGCTTCAATGCTTACTGGTTCACCCTGTTAACCTACCTATCACTGCCGTCTCCTGTGATAAGAGAAAGTCAGCTGGAGGAGCCAGTCAGCATTGTCAGAAGTGTTGGTCTCGGAAGAAAATTTAGACGGGGATTACTCAGCATCAGAGTGGTGATTGGCTTAACAGGTAGCAGAAGAGGTATTGCTTTGTTTGCAGATACAGAGTTGCTTTAGGAAAGTGATAGTGATTGAACCTATTATTATGATTTCATAATAGCATTGGGTGGGCTGGCCTTTTAAAAGTACCTGCTGTATTATAGATTAGATCGGCTTTTTTAAAGAATATGTAAACCCAAGATTTCATATTCCGGATATATGCCTGCTGTACCATGTATTATATGAGAAAGTATCCTGTTCTCTTTATATTGCTATGTGTGAAATCCCTGGTGTTCCTGCCAGTTCCTCTGCTTTTCTATTAAAACAAAACTGACCACACTAGGCATGAGAGTACAACAAAGTCAGTGCTCTAGCTGTGCTGGGATCTCAGCCTGTTCTCCTCCAATGATCAGACTTGTCCTGAAACGCCCCCACCCCCACCTGCCCAGCCATTCACAGTGGAGATCAGCGAGGTGCTATTTCTCCTCCCTGAGCTCCTTATGCACCTGAGAACAGAGGGTATCTGATAATTATAAAAAAATGGGGAAAAAAGGTATATATATATATATATTATTATTTTTTTAATCTATACACAAATGTTTTCCTTTTATTTGTCTTTTAAACTGAATGGGTGGTTTTACAAGGTCAGGGTTTACATATACTATAAATAGCCTGTCTATCCAAAGTTTTAAATAGTCTATCCATCTGAAATCCTTTAGTGTTGATAAAGTCTATTGGTGATACCAGTAAAAAAGAACTTTTGATAAAAGGACTCTTCTCATCCACTTGGTCTTTCGGGTATTGAGATGTTCCCAATGCACCTGGTGCATACTTTAGACCACATGTGTCAAACACAAGGCCCGCGGGCCGAATGCGGCCCTCCGGGCCATTTCATGTGGCCCTCGCACCTCTCCTGCAGCTACCCCCTCATCTCTGTTCCTACCTTGTCTCAGCAGTCGGCAGCAGAGAGGAGAACAGAACTCCTCATACAGATTCTGTACCTCTCTGTTCAGCTGCAGCACCACCTCATCTCTACCTCCCCTGGTCTCAGCATTCAGCAAACTCCAGCCCTCCTCTGGTTCTCCTCCAGACCCTGCACTTTCTGCTTCCCAGCCTCTTCCAGGAAGCAGCACAAGATAAAGAGGGTGCACTGTGATGTAAGGGAGGGAAATGTTCACTTCTGATAGTGGGGGGCTCTTGACATCTGATGTAAGGTGAGGTGCTCTGGACATCTAGTCTTACAGATACAACCGGCCCTTTGATGGCAACCATAATGCTGATGCGGCCCTCTATGAAATTGGGTTTGACACCTCTGCTTTAGAGCCTAAGTCTAGATCTTCCACAAAACACTAAAGTTGTTGGATTGACTTAAATTTAAGCCATGGCTAGCCCTGTAATCAACACCTGGTTTAGCAAAACGTTTTTTTAAAATTGACGTAGATGGGTGGAAAATTATTGGTTGAACACGGACTGCATCAGATACAGTCACTGTTCAGATATTCAGGAAGCCTAGGGGGTCACAGCTGCATTAATACAATAACCAGCAGTAGAGATTTCTCCGTCTTTGCTGTTGGCATAGATGGGGAAATGATTAAAATCTCTTGCTCAGAGCTTGGGAGTGAATGTGAGAAATCAAGCTGTGTATTGTTGGCCTTATTTATCAGTGTTAGGCAGACTGACGCTTTAAATAAAGAGTCTCTGATAAAGCGAAGAACTCCTTTTATTTGTTCTTTTTAAAATGCTTCGCTCAAACTGTTCCATTGGCATTGGCTAGGATATCTTTCCCTTAAGCGGTCATTTTATGTATAGTTGAGATGTTCTGTTAAATCACTGTGACATCTCTGCTGTCTAACCACAAGCTCATCCAGAATATATACACGGTGTTCTACTGAACAGTTTTAAGTCCTGCCGCTTTAAAGAAAAATCAATAGTCCTGTGCACATTTTTTTATTTTGTGGAATTTGATGCTGTCTGATTATTTCACTGAGCTCATAGTCTCACATCAAATGGAAAAAAAATCCCTCTGAGTAGGGAAACTACAATAAAACAAGAAAGCAATAATGTAATACCAATGTAGATTATGCTCTATCATATACATACTCTACATTGGTATTACATCCTTGTTTTCTTGTAAATAGTCCAACAATACTGGATATTGCTGTTTCAAGCATTAGACAGCACTATGAAATACTACAGTGTACAGTATGATCGCAGCCCATCTGCAAGTTAGCTCGAGAATGCTGATATAATAATTTATTGTTGCAGAATGTATGAAATCAGCAATGCTGTCTTTAAATTAGGGAAAAAAGTAAAAAATCTTTAGGTAAGATATTTAAATAATTTCTTATATTTGACTATTTTCATCAATCGTTTGGTTAAATCGACCCTGTTAAAAGACTATTAAAAAGACAATGAATTTCAACAAAAGTTTTCCCATAGGACTATATGTATATTTAACATACACTATATTGTCAAAAGTATTAGGACACCTGCCTCTACATGCACATGAACTTTAATGGCATCCCAGTCTTAGTCCATAGGATTCAATATTGAGTTGGCCCATCCTTTGCAGCTATAACAGCTTCAACTCTTTTGGGAAGGCTGTCTACGAGGTTTGGGAGTGTGTTTATGGGAATGTTTGACCATTCTTCCAGAAGAGCATTTGTGAGGTCAGGCGCTAATGTTGGACGAGAAGGCCTGGCTCGCAGTCTCTGCTCTAATTCATCCCAAAGGTGTTCTGTTGGGTTGAGGTCGGGAGTCTGTACAGGTCAGTCTAGTTCTTCCACTCCAAACTCGCTCATCCATGTCTTTATGGACTTTGCTTTGTGCACTGGTACGCAGTCATGTTGGAACAGGAAGGGACCATCCCTAAATTGTTCCCACAAAGCTGGGAGCATGAAATTGTCAAAAACGTCTTAGTATGCTGACGCCATAAGAGTTCCCTTCACTGGAACGAAGGGGCCAAGCCCAACCCCTGAAAAACAATCCCACACCATAATCCCCTTCCACCAAATGATTTGGACCAGTGCACAAAGCAAGGTCCATAAAGACATGGATGGGCGAGTTTAGGGTGAAGGAACTTGATTGGCCTGCACAGAATCCTGACCTCAACCTGATAGAACACCTTTGGGATGACTTAAGCCTCGTACACACGTACCGATCGTCGGCCGAACGATTGGCCGTCTTTTGTCCAGGGCTGTCGTGTCTGTTGAAAACTGCAAAAGACTGCACACGAATTTTGTCGGCCAACAACAGCCGACTGCAGAAGTGATGTCATGTGATGGTTAACTTTCCTTGTCTTTTTTCTTTTCTGAGCATGCCCAGTCTTGCAAATCTGCTGTCTGTCGGCCGAAATCTGTACTGACTGGCGAACAATCGGCCGTTCTGGTGTTGGCCAACAAAAATTTTAATGCCTGCACGACAGATTCTGTTCGGGCCGAAAATGCGCTGTCGGAAGCATCATACTAACAAGCCTACAATCGGCCGATCGGTCGTCGGCCGAATATTTACCGCCGACAATCGGTACGTGTGTACGGGGCTTTAGAGCTGAGACTGCGAGCCAGGCCTTCTAACATCAGTTCCTGACCTCACAAATGCACTTCTGGAAGAATGGTCAAACATTCCCATAGACACACTCCTAAACTTTGTGGACAGCCTTCCCTGAAGAGTTGAAGCTGTTATAGCTGCAAAGGGTGGGCCAACTCAATATTAAGCCTTACGGTCTAAGAATTGGATGCCAATAAAGTTAATGTGCATGTAAAGGCAGGTGTCACAATACTTTTGACAATATAGTGTATTTTATGCATGCGATTTATCTGTAAAAGCCTCTCTCCTTCTGACATTCAAAAGCCCGAAGACTGATACTGAGTACCTCCATCTTGGGCGTAATGCCAGTAGCCCCAGCAGACACAAAGCTGGACAATATGTAGTATTCCAATTCTCTCCACACCCAGCAGCTTCAATAAGGGCCTATTCACACGAGCCAAGTCCGCTTCAGAGTATTCATTGCACTTGCAATATCACATCTTGTATAAGGGCAACACATTCATTTGAATTGGCTGCCCAGTGTACCACGACAGACGAGAAAACTTGCATGCAACAATTTCAGTAGTACAGTGCAGAACATTTTGAGTGGCGTGGCAAAGAGGGGTTTGGCCAAGATTCGGGGACTGTAGCTGAAGCCTCTGTTAGCTCATCGGCAGATGTGGTTGATCTATGTGTTGTGCGCCCCCTAATTTTGCTATTGTACTTTTTTCAAACTTCATTGAAATGCAGCAAAGCGACATCTCATTCAGTTCTGTTCACCCCAGCGACATTGCAATCAATTTTCTGCATCCCAGCACGCTGCGATGAACATAAGTACTGCATGTGTGAACTGACCTAATTGTAAACAAGGAAAACTGTGTGGTCTGTGTATTGGGACTGCACTGGGAAAGGCTGCCCAGTGAAACCCAACGCACCTGGTGCGAATAGGCCCTAAAGATTATGCAGGAAGGCTAAAGGCTGAAATTTACGCATGTATGGCCAGCTTAAAGTATATCTAAAGGCAAAACCTTTTTTTTTTTAGTTTTAGATAGAGTGCAGAAGGATTAGAACGCCTGTCATTTTTTAATGCTGTAGGTGCCTTTATTAAAAGAGATTTATGGGATTTTTTTTCACAGTCAAACTTAACTAAGGTGGATGCAGGATTGGTCCGATGCTGCATCTGTCTCTAACACTGAGAAACAAGCGATCTAACGCCGCCGATCGCTCAGTTCTCAGGACTTCCTGAGCAGAGAGCTGGTGATTACCCCCCCCCCCTTCCTCATTTACTGAAGCACTGGGCTGTGGAGGGGATGGGAGCTGCCGGCTCAGGCTCTCAGCAGCTCACTGAGAGGCTAAGCTGGGTTCTCGTTCCAGGCATGTGGGCAGATCTCGAATCCATTGTTGCAATCTTGCCCAAGCCTGAACCGACTCTGTGACATCAGCCGCTGTCTGCTGAAAATGGGTCACAGGAGTGCAGAACAGACTGCGCTCCTGTGATCCACAGGAGAAGTACAGCCAAACAAGGTTTGGCTGTACTTCTCCTTTAAGGAGATTCACCCTTACTATTTGTCCTGTTTATCATTCTCATTAAAAGTGAAGGTAAAAGAAAATCCCAAATTTTGGGTTGTCCCCAGAAAGGTAATAGAGGGGAAATCTTTCAGTAGGAATGCTAGTTCTGGTGACCTGGGGGGTCCCCATGGAATTCCATTATTTGTAGGGATTTCCTCTTTGGCTATGGGACAGGAAGTGAATGGAAATTCCTGCAATGGGACACAGATGGTGAAGAGAACTCTAATAGGGGTTAGGACCCTCCCTTGCTCTATCCAAAGTGAAAAAAAAAAGTTTTGCCTATAGGTCTACATAAGACCTTGCTAGCGAACTTGCTTCTCCAAGTGGGGTAAAACCCACATCCTCAATAAAGAATCTAGATACTGTTCCAGGCTGCTGTCTTGCAACTACAGGTATACTCTGTATTGTAAAATAAATCATACCCACACCCCAGATGTAGTCTTTTAGGTAAAATCACACTTTGTGCTTGGTAAAAGAAACCCTCCTGCCTGGTAGCACCAGCAATTGAGCAGATTTCAAGGTAACATTAGGCTGAAATATCCTCAATTGGAGGAATGAAGTGTTATTTAATTCATTTTCTGTTGAATATATGGCGGATTATGTAATCTTTTTGCACGTCTTGTGAAATTGCTCAATGTAAAGACATTCCGTTCCCATCTTTCAAATTTTTCTATTTTTCATGTGCACTAAGCTTAAAATAGTAAAATGTAGAGTTCAGGTTATGTTATAGAGTTTTATCCTTTGTGATATAAATATACCATATTTTCAATAGACAAAAGGATTGAGAAAAAGTCCTGTGTTTTTGTCTGTACATCCTTAGTGGCTACAGAATAGAATTTTTATTTTGTAGCAAAGCAGCTTCAAGGCAGTGTTGGAGACATGAGGCTCAGGAGTTTGTCTCTGGATACACCGCAAGCTAGGGGTTTATTAGGCTCTGCAACTTGCAACTGCAAGAGCTTCCAAACTGCCAGCTCTAGAATGAACCCTGCCTCGCTTGCCCCAAAATGAAATAGTCTGTTTTGGCTGGAGTTTTTTAAAACTTTGTTCCATCTCTAGCTCTTGTAGAGAAGATACCTTTTCAATGTTGAAAATTCAGTTGCCAAAAGGCCTTTCAGAAACTCTACAACCGTGGTCTCTAAACTGCCACCCAGGGGCTACATGTGGCCTTTTTTCTTGCTTTTGTCTGGTCCTTGGAGCACTATTTTACCAACTGACCCCAATGAGTATCATTCCCCCTTCTGACACCATCAATGGAGCACTATTCTTCCATTAATACCAACAATGGGGCACTATTTCCCCCATTAAAAACAATGATGGAACATTTGATGGGGCATTTTCTACTCCCACTGGCCAGTTTGGACCCCTAAAGCCTTAAGGACAGTAAACAGGCCCTTTGCTTAGAAAGCTTGGAGACCCCCACTCTACAAAACTACGGCCCTCCAGCTGTTGCCGAACTACACGTCCCATGAGGCATTGTAAAACGCTGACATTCACAGACATGACTAGGCATGATGGGAATTGTAGTTCATGAACAACTGGAGGGCCATAATTTGGAGACCCCTGGTCTAAAATATGTGCTATATTCAGAAAGCTAAAATAAAAAAAGAATTTGCATTTGCACAGAAGAGTCACAGGCTGCCTTTTAAGTTGCTCTCTTTTTTATCCTAGCATTCATCTTTTGTCAGTAGCTGGTTGGTTCCTTAAATCCCCCTAGCTTCCAGAATTCCTACTTACTAAATGGTCATGAATCTGACCCTGTGAATATGCAGACCGTTGTGTGTTATGTGTTCATTGATTGCTAGCATGTTGCTCAGTAGTCCCTAAAGTGGAACTCCAGGAATTATCATTTCTATACTTACAATAGTCCAGCTTGGCTTGATGTAATTATCAATATGTGATATCTTGAGGGCCACTGGGGATGCTGAAAATCACTATAGTAGTCCGTGCTACGTTTAGTTATAGTGGTGATCTTTCAGGTGCTGCTACAGCAGCTTCCCCTTTTCACACTGACCACAAGGGGTCACCTGCTTGGCACTACTGCCTTTTAGAATGCGCCTTGTATTTTTTCAAGGAATACAAGGCATTCCCTGATTGGATGGTGTGGAAATTGTGATGTCATCTGCCCCTTCACTCCACTTTGCCTAATCAGAGATTGCATTGTATCCGTTTTGTAAGACAAAAACAAAAGGGAAGCTATTTACTAAAACTTAAGCGTGCAAAATCTGGTTCAACTCTACAAAGAAACCAATTAGCTTCTAGGTTTTATTGTCAAAGCCTAATTGAACAAGCTGAAGTTAGAATCTGATTGGCTACTATGCACATTTGCACCAGATTGTGAGTGCATCAGTTATAGTAAATCTACTCCAAGTTGTTCTCTGAATGGCAGCTGTGCCAAGTGAAAAGAATAAAAGTAAGGCGCTGTTTGATTATATGTGCATCCATAAATGTGCATAGACTCCAACAATGAAAAAATGGTATGATTTCCAGTGTCTTATGGACTCAATATCCATAAAAGTGCATAAAAAATAGGACACTGTCATCAAAGTGTAACCATGAACTGTCAACGTGCATAAATTTCATAAAAGGATATCAAAAACACAATGTAATTACCATACACTAATCATAATGCACAAACCCTTGTGCACACTGAAAGTGCTCATGTGGATAAATAAACTAGAATATAAATAGTGAATAAAAAGGTTTAACGTATAAATGTAAATAGAACAGTACATCATATACTGTAAATGAATTTTGGATAAATAAATAAGTCCACGTAAAATAGGCAATTGAACAAGGCAAAAACATCACATAAAAACTGCATAGCACAGTAGCAGTAAATATTTCAAAATGAACTGTACAGTCCCCTCTCAGTTCAAAATTCTGTCACGGATCATGTAAAGTTCATGCTAAATAGATGGGCTACAAGATTTCCACCCTCGTGAGTGATTTGAGATGACAAAGACTGCTTGTGAATCCCTCCACCACATAGAGCCTCTTACCAGAGAGGGATAGAAGATGCACAGTAAGTAGTTAAGGACTACTATCGCCTGTTCACAGCATAACGGCTCCAGTATAGTTCGGCCACAGGGAGTACACCAAAACAGATAAATCTCCGCATAAACTGGAACAGCTAGTTAAAACATAGCAGTAGATCCCGGCACTCGCGGTGCAGTGAAGACTCCCGGTCACGGCCATAGACCGGCAGCGATGTCATTCGGCTCCTCTCCTCTCTTGCTATTTGCATTCGGTGTACCACCATGGATCAGTCCATTCCTGATCTCCAGCTACACACAGCTTCTCCCTGCTGGAGCTCCATTCATAAGAGGCAAGGGTGGTACACTGCATGCAAATAGTAAGAGAGGACCTGAATGACATCGCTGCCGGTCTATGGCCGTGACCCGAAGTCTTCACTGCACCGCGAGTGCCGGGATCTACTGCTATGTTTTAACTAGCTGTTCCAGTTTATGCGGAGATTTATCTGTTTTGGTGTACTCCCTGTGGCCGAACTATACTGGAGCCGTTATGCTGTGAACAGGCGATAGTAGTCCTTAACTACTTACTGTGCATCTTCTATCCCTCTCTGGTAAGAGGCTCTATGTGGTGCAGGGATTCACAAGCAGTCTTTGTCATCTCAAATCACTCACGAGGGTGGAAATCTTGTAGCATAGCAACAGTCTGTAAAACTTATCACTTTAAGACTTGACTCAGAGAATAAACAGTTCAGGGGATTTGGTTTTGTGTTTTATTTTAGAACTTGGATGGGAGAAGGGATGAGTGGGATACTCCAACTTGAGCTATGCACAATCTCTGAGGACACTAATTGTACTGAGTGCGGCAAGGCCGCTGCTTCACCTTGCCACTGAAGTGAAGTAGAAGATACGTTACTGACTGAATTTTCTCTTCAGTGTCCTGACTTGGCACCCCCTTTCTCACTCCCCATGCATGCTAGCCCCTTGTCCACTGACTCTCCACTGGAGTGGTCCCCTTCCTGGGCATACCCCCGGCAAGCTTCCCTGTACTCATGGACACTGTTTTTCCCTGAGTTGCTCTGCCTTCAGCTCCACTCTTCAGTATCCTGGACCTCCTGGCTCAGCATCACACACTCAGTTCACTAGGTGGACTGCCTGTGACCACCTTCCTTGCTGACAGGAGGAGAGACAGCCGTCACCCTCCTCCTAGGACCTGGCTTTCCATCCAAATGACGCCCTGTCACATGTGCCCGTGGCCTTTATAGCCTATCCCAGAATGCACCACTCTCTGTGCCAACCCACTGGGACAGCTACAAAAGCCTGTGTCACTGGCTGGGTTTCCTCCACTGGCCAACAGGCTCCCCTATTGGATACAGTGGGGACACTCCCTCAGACCAGATAAATCACACATGCAACAGGCAAAACTAACAATCAGGCTCCCCTGATAAGCAGATGGAGCAAACAATGCTTTTACCTATCACCTACCTAGGAGGGTGCTACATATTAAAGGTAAATGGCCTGCCCAAAAACCAACACAGTGTCTGTAGAGTTGATTGTTAAGAACCTTTCCACCTTGTGAGCCAATCCACACTAAAATGCTCACCAGAAGATCCCAGGCCACTGGGACCTAAATCGCCTTTTCAGATAACTGGATGCCAAATCTCATAAACAACATTCTCTCTCCTCTCCAACAAACAAGATGTATGTGGAAACAAAGGACATAAACCGATGATAGTGCAACTTCCGTTTTATGGAGAAGCCAATAAAACAATCTTAAGATGATGTGCTTACAAAGAGATGTGCCCAGACCGGCACAGATAAGAATTGCTAAAGTAGAAATTGCATCCCCCTCCGTCAACAACTGACTCTCTCACCCTTCTCCTAGACACTCTGAGGCCATCCGTTTCCTAGTAGTTTCCTGGTAGTGCAGGAAGTGACGTCACTGGATAACCGAAAGTTTAGATGGTAAACAGACCATAATGCATTTGGCTGAGTAGCGTAATTTGGAAGTGTCATATTTAAAGGGGCAGCAGTTTCTAATACAGAGATTTTTTTGGAGTTGGGTATTAGACACCTTCACACAGTCATGCTTTTAATATTTGTGTGTCTTTTAAAAGTGATGGACAAGAAGTGATTAGAGATCTCTCTACAAGGGAAAAAAATCCCATTTCACAGAGTAGGCTATAATCATTACTATCTGGGTTATGTGCCACCTATAGGTGAATGGACACTGGAAAGCCAAAAGAAGACAGGAAGTCCTCCCCTATATAACCCCTCCCATACAGGAAGTTTTTTTGCCAGTGATGGTCACTGAAGTTCAACTCTCTATGAGAATACTGCTGGTATCAAAATGGTTCTAATAGGAACCAAGGGACTGGATAATCTGATCCATTCGGATGGCTGAAATCTAAAATGGATGGTACCCGAGCCCTGTAGCAAAGATAGAAGACTCGGTGGGGATTGCCTGTAATGCTGTCTTTCGGTGCTGGACCCTGGGCTGCAGAACTCTCTGCAGTCAGCACTGACCATGGAAGCTTCTGGCAGGGTGCAAATACAGCTCCAAGGCAGTGGACCATGAAGCAGAAAAGGGGGACTGAGTCTTAGAGGTCCTTAGTAACTAAACCTGCCGTAATGGGTTAAGACTGGATCTCTGTATTTTTAAACAGTATCCTGTGGCAGGATTGTTAAGTTTTAATGGCGGGCTCACTTTTAAAAAATTTGGGGCTGCCAGGGGTCTTCCTCCTTGTTAGCAAGTAGGGGGCCGTAAGTGTACTCACATTATGGATTGTGCCTCATCAAACTCTTTGCCCTTGTTTGGGAAGCTGTATGCACATGGGGTGGCAGCCATCTTGGTTTTTGAAGTCTTTGGCTACATAGCCTTGCTTGAGGCAGATTCAGCTTGTTCACACAGGCACATGAGTGCTGGCAAGGGTTGGATGCTGACAGCCACAGTGGGCTCTGCATTACTGCTTATTGTACTGCCTTTCTACCGCATTGCCACTGCACAATTGTGCATGATTGCTGCAAGGATTAATGCTTTGTGCTCCATTTTTTTTTGTTTGTTGACTGATAGGTACTGATTATAACTGCATAACTGTTTACCTGCATTCTTGCATACCTGCAGAACTGAATACCTGAACACTTGCATGCCTGAATACTTGCATACCTGAAGAACTGCATACTTACATACCTGCAAAACTGCATACCTCCATACCTGTATAACTGCATACTTTCACAGCTGCATACCTGTATAATTGCATCCCTGCATAACTGCTTACTTGCATAACTTCATACTTGCATACCTTCATATGGGTATATTTGCATGACTGCATGTCTGTATACTTGCATACCTTCATACCTGCATATCTGTTTACTTGCATAACTACATATTTGCATAATTGCATACCTGCAAAGCTGCATAATGGGGTATTGGCAGCAAAGTTACTACAATATTACCTTTAAAATATTTAAAGAAAGAGCTTCCAGGAGGAGGAATGGGGAAAGCACAGCCTAGAGGGGCACAAGTGCACTGCCATTAAGCCAAGAGGACTTCAGTCATAATCGGCTGTTTTCTCATCTACCAATAGACCAGAAGCATCAGGTGTATCTAAATCACTGCATTTCTCTGGCATTTTACATACTCCTAGCATGTCAGCCTCAGCGTATGTTACTTGGGGATGACTTGCTTCAGCATTGACAGGCCTGGAATTGTGCTTTTGGGCACAGAATTTGCTAGTACAGTTCCTGTCGAGTACACTCTTATTTTAGGTTGCCTCTGGCAGAAACCTTAGAGCAGATAGTATATGGTGGAGATGTTTTTTAAAGGAGGGCAGTATGTCTATAGTGTATGCAGTGATCTCCTATCTTAGTCAACATCTAATGTGTCTAGATTTTTAGGACCCAGCCAAAAGGAGGCTTAAAATCTATTCCGAAAGCATCTTTTTCCTTTGTTAGCTATGATATGCAACCCGCTGTTACAGCTATTGGCATTTGCCAAAGCCTGAAAAAAAGGAAGAAACCGGTGCATGTGGAAGAATTTACGGAATCACCTAAGGCTGTGTGATTCGCAGCTCAAGCCAGCATATTTTGCTTTGGTTCTGTGGTTAAAAAGCTAGTCAGCTGAGCTGCCCTTTGAATAGTGGTTAGTGGGCTTTCCTTTTGATGCGAACGCCTGTTGATGAGTATTGGACAAATATATCTACTAGATCTCCGGGGAAAGAGCTCCCTTTTTGCCACTGAAAAAGGAAGGGCAGGCTTCCGGTTTACAGAGGAATGGTTGCTTCACCATCTGGTACCTCATCATCCAGATGCTCTTTCCGTCGCCCACAGGCATCTTGATCCAGAGGGAAAAAACAGAGCCAGAGCTCTAGAAAAAGGCCTGTCTCTGAGAAATCAGGGCCCGTTAACTCAAATCGGCGAAGGTTCCGTTTAATATGTCTTTTCCATGAGCTTGCTGTAAATTATGGTGTTCAAGGCCGTTCTAAACACTCACTTCAGGCCATTACAAAGGCATATCCTGTCCATATGAACAGGAAGGTTCAGTGTCTGGATTGCCATATGTCTCTATCACCCAGTACATTACGGTCATTAGACTGGTAGATGGATCCTCAGATCCTGGAGAACTGGAAGTATTTCCTTCAAGTAGTCTGGTGGATTTATGTCTATTAATGACAGCCTGTCGGGTTGGGGAGCCATTTTGGGATCTGCCTCAGTACAGGGATCTTGGTCTGCACAGGAAAGGCATTTTGCCCACCAGTATTCTGGAGCTTCGGTCTGTTTGGTTTGCACTTGATCACTGGACGAACCAGCTGTGGGGTTTTCCAGTAAGTGTTCAGTCTGACAATGCTGCAACGGTGGCATCTATAAATCGGAAGAGTTGCACTAGGAGAGTCAGGTTGCCCAAAAGGTAGTGAGTCATATTCTGACAAAATGTCATGTTCCGGCTTTGTCTGCTGGGCATATCCCAACTGGCAGGTGGCCTTTCTCAATCATCAGCTTTTGGTTCTGAGGGATGGGTCACTTCATCCCGTGGTGTTCACTGCAATCTGTCAGCGTTGGATTACTCCAGACATGGATTTCCTGGTGTCGAAGTTCAACAGCAGGATGAGGAAGGAGATATTGCAGGTCACTTCGGTGCACTGGTCATGTCCAGAAATATATGGTTTGCCGACATAAACATGGGCATGAACTTAGTGTAGACGCCCCTTGGGCACTCCTAGCCCAACTAGGCCTTCCGGGACCAATATTGTACTCTGCTTCCCAGTCACTGGGATTGACAGCTTAGCTAGTAAGCCTAGGTGCTGAAGGTTCAAAGACATACTGGATCTCATATCTCAACCCCACGGAAGGTCATGCAACCTCCATCCAGACGTTTTTTTTTACAAGACTTGGGAGCCTTACGTGTCCTGGTGTGAAACCAGGAATTGGCATCCCTGAAATTATGTTTGGTCACATTTTTGTTTTTCCTTCAGTCAGGAGTGCAAATTAATTTTGCCTTAAGTGTCAATTAAAGGTCAGATGGCGGCTCTGTCAGTTTTCCTTCCAGTAGATCAATTGATTCTCACTCGTTGATCTGTACCTTTGGTCAGGGGGGACCTGGTTTGTTCTGTCTGTTAAGTTCCCTCTGTATTCTTAAGGTTTTGAATCTGGGCCTGTCTGTTTTATAGAAACCACCTTTTGATCCGATTTTGTGAGATTCCATGAGTCCTATTGACTCGGAAAGATGGTTGCGAATACTTCGACAAGAAGGGCATCAGAACGGGGGGCTCTTTTTCAAGGAAGCCATCTTTGGTCCTTCACAATGTCAAGTGGTGTTGAGCACTAACCTGTCTTTTTTGCTAAAAGTAGTTTCAAGTTTTCATTTGATTCAGGACATTGACTTGCCCTTCTTTTTTCCTAGTCCACAGTCACCAGGAGAAAAAGCTCCTCATACTTTGGATCGTGCTCGCACTGTCAGGTCATATTTAAGGTCATTAGCAGCAATCAGAGGATCTTAGAAGAGGAAAGGGTGGTGTCTACGGTGACATTTTCTTGCAGGATCTGTCGGCTTATTACTCAAGCTTAAGGCTTGAAGTGTAAGACTCTGTGTTTTTTTAAATAAAGGTGCTCTCGACTAGGTATGTGGGAGCCTCTTGGGCTACCCGCCATCTGGTGTTAGTAGCTTATGTCTGCAAGGATGTTTTCAGTGCATACATCTACAAAGTTTTACCAAGGGGATGTGGTAGACGCAGAGGACCCTGCTTTGGCCGCAGTGTGTTACGAGTAGGGTTCTTAGGATTAATAAGTGTTTGTTTTGCTCCTTGTCTCCCTCCCCTCAAGTACATTGCTTTAGGACATCCCAGATAGTAATGATTATAGCCCGGTCTGTGTTCCGTGTGGTACAATAAAGAAAATTGAATTTTTTGTACTTACCTGCAAAATCCATTCCTTGGAGTACATTACAGGACACAGTGGTCCCCCCCCCCCTCTTTCTGGGAGTTCATTGCTTGCTAAAAAAAACTGAGGGACTTCCTGTATGGGAGGGATTATATAAGGGAGGACTTCCTGTCTGCTTTTGGTTTGCCAGTGTCCATTCACCTATAGGTGGCGCATATCACAGGTAGTAATGATTGTAGCCTGCTCCGTGTCCAGTGAAGTACTCCAAGAAATGAATTCTACAGGTAAGTAAGTAAAAAAAATCCATTGTTTTTGTCAGTCAAGCCACACTGACTCCCCTTTTATTTTTTGTACAAGCATCACAAGCACAGGAAGTGTGAAAATCTACCCCACGGGGGGGGGGGGGGGGGTTACACACAAAGATAGGAAAAGACTGAAAATTTTAATTTGAAAGATTTTGGTCTTAATTTGAGTTGACTTTGGCGAAGCTTCACTGGCTGTTGGGGAGCTTTAGCTGTTCCCTGTTAGATTTTACTTATCACCGGAAGTTACTCTTCAAACATTTTCATAACATGTAGGAAAACCCCTTATGAATTTAGAGGCAAATTCTTTGCCTTTGTGTAAAGCTCCAGCATAATAAAAGCTCAATTTCAGTGCTTGCGGCAGGTGTTTGCATTGATCTTTCCGGGCAGTGATCCAGGTTAGCAGAATGCAGAGAAGCCCTTCTCCATTGTACAATGCTCATCTAACACTTTCATACTGGCTCTGTTTGTGTTGTGTACTGTTTTGTATCGCTTGTATTAATCTAAGGGTCACCCATGGAATAACATCAGTCACATTCTGTTTTTTATTGCACTGTAAACACAGCGTATCTAGTCTGTATTACATATCTATTGGATGCATGTGTGTGAACTGGAAAAATGGCATTTGGGCCAACTTGTTAGTGATACTAAGGGCTCCTGTTATTTTCCCTAAAATAAAAAAGGTTTATGCTTACCTGTTCTGTGCAAGAATATAGAGCGGTCCCATACCTCCTATTCTGGGGTCCCCCGCTGGCACTGTAAGGGTTTGCTTCTGAATACCGAGTGCCATAGTCAAAGACAAATATGCCTCTAGCCCCTGAGGAAGAAAATAGTTAAAAATGCGTTGGGGTCATTCCCACACAAGAATTTAAAAAATTGTTCAATTAATGTATCCACTCAAGAAAATGGATACAAAATCCAAACACGCTGGTATCGCACTCCAGACCTACTGCATACATTCCACTCCGAAATCCCTGAGACATGCTGGAGATACCATTCAGAACAAGGATCGCTATTACACATCTGGTGGTCATGTTCACAAATCCGACCCCTCTGGCAAGAATTTAGATGTATCATAGCATGGGTAACCACATTAGAAATAGAGTTCTCTCCCGCCCAATTTCTCTTACACCATGCATCTCTCCCACACAAAACCTATCACAAGTCATTAGCCATGCACATGGTGAACTCAAAACAATGCATACCGATCCATTGGAACTCCCCTCACCCCCCATCAGAGGCGTAACTAGAACCTTCAGGGCCCAGGTGCAAGAAACCATGAAGGGCCCCCTTGACCCCTGGAGAGACCCAGCCTCATGCATCACCCCCATACACCTAGATAGAAGGGGCGGTGGGAGCGGCATATAGAGGAACTGATCCTGTACATTTTCTTCCTGCAGTGGAGGGGGGGGGATTGGTTCCTCTATATGCCTCCCTGCTGCCCCTCCTATCTAGGTGTACAGGGCTGAGGCATGGGCCCCCGGGAACATGGGGTTGGAATAAGTCGCAGCGGTGGTGGTAGTGATGGGGGGATGGAATGGGATGAGTGGCAGCGGTGATGGGGGAATGGAATAAGTGGCATAAGTAAAGGGATGGCATGAGTGGCAGCGGTGGGGAGGGGGATTGGGTCAGTGTTGGGCACAGGACATCCAGAGGCAGGCTGGGAATTGGGCACCAGATCATCAGGCTGGGCATCAGGAACCAGAATCATCAGGCTGGGCAGCAGGTAGAGGCACATCAGGCTGGGCAGCGGGCAGAGGCACATCAGGCTGGGCAGCAGACAGAGGCACTTCAGGCTGGGCAGCGGGCACTGGACCATCAGGCTGGGCAGTGGGCAATGGACCTAGAGGCTGGGCAGTGGGCACCAGACCATCAGGCTGGGCAGCGGACAGAGGCACATCAGGCTGGGCAGCCGGCACTGGATCATCAGGCTGGACAGCAGGCACCGTATCATCAGGCTGGGCATCAGGCACCGTATCATCAGGCTGGGCAGCAGGCAGAGGACAATCAGGCTGGGCAGCAGGCAGAGGACAATCAGGCTGGGCATTAGGCAGAGGACCATCAGGCTTGGCAGCGGGCAAAGAACCATCAAGCTGGGCAGCAGGCAAAGGACCATCAGGCTTGGCAGCAAGCGAAGGTACACCAGGCTGGGCAGCAGGCAAAGGCACATCAGGCTGGCCAGCAGGCAGATGATCAGCAAGGTCAGGCGGGTCATCAGATTCAGGACTCTCAGAGACTGGCATAAATGCATTGGAAATCATAGAGGCAGGCTTGAGAACATCAGCTGGCGTGGAGGCAGTCTGGAGCGGATCGGCTGGCGTGGATGCAGACTGGAGCGGATTAGCCAGTGTGGAGGCAGACTGGAGCAGATCGGCTGGCATGGAAGCAGACTGGAGCAGATAAGCTGGCGTGGAAGCAGACTGAAGTAGATTTTCTTGCAGGGAGGCAGACTTGGATAGTGGCAGGATTGTGCAATTTGGGAAAAACTTCCTTTTCTTTTTGGGTTTAGCCACTGAGATTCTGCATGTGAACGCAGGGCTGTGAGCCGGGGGTGCAGCTGATGGAAGAGAAGAGCTGAGGGATGGTGAAAAAGAGGGAGCAGTTACTAAGGAGGATTTCTGTGGGTTTGCCACAGGCAGGGGGAGAAGAGGTAATCGGCAATAAGTTAAAGGCAGGGTATCACATCCTTTAGGAATACTGGACAAAGCCAGTTCCTGCGCAAACCTGAATCAGTGGCTGAACATCACCAAACAACATTCAGCCCTGATCAACTAGGGAATGAGCAAGACAAATACATTCTAACAGCTGATCTCTGGCCCACTCCTTCAATATCTGGCAGCAGTATTCTTTTTCCTCTGTCACTAGCAAAGAAAAGTGTACAACCTCCTCAGGATGCATCTTGCTACAAACAACAGCGAAGCCAAGATGGCTTCCCTATGCAGCCACTTCTGGTCAGGACTGGCCTTGGTGTTATGTCAGGATCAGGTGTGACCAGAAATGTGTGGACTGCCACAGAGAATACCAGGCACAAGTGCAGAGTAAAATAATATAATTGTAATAATATAAGTGAAAAACAGATGTAAACGCACCTCTAACATACCAAACTGTGTAAAAGAAACCAGATAACCTAACAAATAGTGACACCCGATAAACAATTGCCTTAACTAAGTATATACAGCCAGTAGGGAATGCAAAATCATAATTGTAGCAGGGCCAGGGTCATACACAGGAGATCAATCAGAGGGAGCTGGCTGAAAGCAAGACAGGAAAGGGAAAGGATAGCAGGAGACAGAGAGAGATCTGGGTCCAGGATACAGGATCGCAGGCCAGGGGCAAAGAGAGATCAAAACACCAAGGCAATCAGAGCAGGACAGACAGACATATACTTCCTGCAATAAGCATCAGGTAATGATTAATGATATGAGCTTCTGGCTGCTGGAATACACCCACTGGTGGATCCTGGAACAGCAGCCAATGGATCTGGGAGCTACAGTGCCACCAGCAGGTGAGCCCTTTCCTGACAAATAGTCCTTGGCATTCTTAGGTTGTAAGTCATAACAGGCCTTTTGGGGCTTCCCTTTTGACAAGGGTGCTAGCACATTCACCAACTACTCCTTGAGTGGCATCTCATATTTAGCGACTCTCTCAAAGATGCCATGGTAGGCTTTACCATCATCCTCCAGGGACAATGTTTACAAAGTGCTCTGTATCAAAGTCGTTCCTCATGACACCATCTTCCTCTCTAACAAGGCCTGTATCTGCTGCAGTAGAGAGTCGAGACACATTGACTTGCTTCTGTCCCTCTTAGGAGTTCTGGTGGACTACAGTCAACTGTTGCAGCTACTGGAGAGTTAAGCAGTGTGTTGCTTGATGATAAGCATTTAAAATGGGAGCTGTTTTAAAAGCTCTTCCATTTAGTTCAACAACAGGTGTCTTTCTTTTAACATGCTGTGCACATCAGAGTATTATGTTGTAAAAAGGAGAAGCTTTTTGTCTCTTTTGATTATTATTTGGTTCATTTGCCTCAATGTTGCTATTTTTTATATGTTTCATATCCAGTTTTTTCCAGTTTATCCAGTTTTTTACACACATTCTCTAAAATAAATCAATCTTCAGTGCTCACTCTGATGTTTAATATTGTTTCTAGCGATGCTGCTCTCCTTGAGCAGGGGAACGCCAAATCACTACAACGAAAAGGAGGGAGAAAATTGCCTAATGCACTACCTTCAACACCATTTTAGATTAATTAAAAAATGCCAAAAACTTACTCACAAACATGGAAAGATTAAAAGCAAAACAACCACAACTCCAGCATTGGGGATGTCAAGTTACTGTGCTGAAACTGACGCGTTTCGGGAGACAAGCTCCCTTCCTCATAGCTGAACCAACTTGTTAAAGCCACCATTTATATACTAACACAAAGCATGGGTCCCTCCACCAGCCCCGCTGGACGGGACCAAACTGTCAGAGGTGTCAACAAACAACAAGGAACCTGTCATTAATTGCCCTTACTCTCTATTCAATAACCTAGGAGCCTTAAAAGAGGGGGGAGGGGGGGGATTAATATGTACCTTCTTCTCTATGCATTATCGTAATCATGTACAATCAGTGAACGTTTTAGAAAGTAAGGGCAAGAAATGACAGGTCCCTTGTTGTTTCTTGACACCTTTGACACTCTGGGCCTGGCCAACGTGATTGGCAGAGGGGAGGGACCCATGCTTAGTGTTAGTATTTAAATGGTGGCTTTAACTAGCTGGATCAGCTCTGAGGAAGGGGGCTTGTCTCCCTAAACGTGTAAGATTTCCAACTACAGTGACTTGACATCCCTGATGCTGGATTTGTTTGTTTTATACACACATGCTTATATTACTGTTACATAATGAGGATTTGTATCTAAGTGTTGGCCTAATGTTTTACAGTAGCTTTGCGGGGCTCCCTGCTATTGTTTTGGTTACACTCTGTTTCCGGTGTGTAGTTTAGTATTTATGAATGAGGTTTAGTTACTCTAGTGGTGTGCGTCTGGAATGATTTGCATCAAGTGGTTTTTATTTCCTGTAACGTTTTTAAAACTTTTAAATCACTCCAAAATCATTTGGTTTATGGGGGATTATGGTGTGGGGTTGTTTGTTAGGGGTTTGGCTTGGCCCCTTAGTTCCAGTGAAGGGAACTCTAAAGGCGTCAACATACCAAGACATTTCGGACAATATCATGCTGCCAACTTTGTGGGGACAGTTTGGGGATGGCCCCTTCCTGTTCCAACATGACTGCGCACCAGTGCAAGAAGCAAGGTCCGTAAAGACATAGATGAGCGAGTTTGGGGTGGAGGAACTTGACTGGCCTGCACAAAATCCTGACCTCAACCCGATAGAACACCGTTGAGAGAATTTCTCGTCTTAAATCAGTGCCTGACCTCACAAATGAACTTCTGGAAGAGTGGTCAAACATTCCCATAGACACACCCCTAAACCTTGTGGACAGCCTTCCCAGAAGAGTTGAAGCTGTTATAGCTGCAAAGGGTGGGCCAATTGAATATTGAACCCTACAAACTAAGACTGGGATGGCATTAAAGTTCATGTGCGTATAAAGGCAGGCGTCCCAATACTTTTGATAAAATTGTGTGTGTGTATGTGTGTGTGTGTGTGTGTGTGTGTGTGTATATACATGTGTGTGTGTGTGTGTGTATGTATATATATATATATATATATATATATATATATATATATATATATATATATATATAATATATATATTTATTAGAGCCATAGCTTATTCATTAGGTTACTTAACACAGGATACCTTAAAAGAGTAAACGAGAAGTATGGGATCGCAAAAGGAATAAAATATTATACTCACTTAGATGGATACAGCACCAATTCCAGCTGCAACAGTCCCCCACCGCCTCTAAGACCAAAAACTGAGTGATCAAGCACCACTGTTCTCTACTTGCAGAAAGCTGGTGACTGTTATGGGCCATACACACTATATGATTTTCTGAAGACTGTTTCCTTTAGACTTACCAAAACCATATATTATGAGGTCAAACCAGAACACTTTCAATTTGTTTGCAATCTGGCAGGCCCTTGCACTACATAGAAAAGGTAAATCTGAAGGAAATCTAACCACAAAAGTTGGATAGTGTGTATCCAGCTTTAGTCACCAGCTCTCTGCTCTGCCCCTCCAGCGCTTACTGGAGCCCTGGGCTGTGGAGGGGGCAGGAGCAGCTGGTTCATGCTCTCAGTGGTTCACTGAGAGGCTGAGCCAGGTGTCTGTCCAGGCTTCTGGGTGGATCCCGACCATATGGTCTGAATCTTTTCAGAGCCTGGACTGGGTCTGTGACATCAGCCTACAGCAGGCTTTAGCTCGCTGTCAACTGAAAATGGGTCACAGGAGTGCAGAACTAACCCACATTCTTCTTTAATAGGCAAGGTTTTGCTCTCATAAATCTTACAAGGTGTTGCAGAATCTTACAGATTCTCTCTCTTTATATTATATATAGTACTATACCTCTTTATAAGCAAATGTACAAACATTAAAAAAATGTATTTTTATTATTGCTCATTTTAAGTATGAATAACATTTTCTATTAGTATTTTGTAGGATTTTATTTCATATATTTTTTTATCCAGCCATCCTTTTGCTCGTGTGCACTGTTTAAATGCACTAAAGAAAGTGATCCCAGTAATAGGCGGCTAATTATATCACACCTGTGATTCATTTTTGCAGAGATTTTTTTCTTGTTGTAATTAAGTAGCTAGATTCCAGATATGTTTGACCCCATTTTGTGGGAGTAAAAGTAGAACATTTATATCTGTGTGAAAGCATAAAGTAATTGGTTGAGAGCTTTAAAATGGCTCTTGATTATTTGCTATTTTAAGACCCAGAAATAAAAGCTTTAGATTTGATAAACCTAAAGGATTCCTCCACCTGTATATAGGGGAAAGTGGAAGAAACTTGCAAAGTACTGAACTGCTATAACCTGCCTCTCGTTGCATTCCCTGTATTTTATTTGCTTCCATGGCTGTAAAAGAAACCGAGTCAAAATGAACAGACTGCATGTATTTTCAGATTACATTGGCTCCATGCAGCCCTTTGTGTGACTCACTTCTGTTCATCAGCTGCAGGTGACTGTTGGGGAATTCTACCTTTTGAGTCCCAGTTCACACATATCCAATGCGGGAATCCTGCAAATCCACTGAGGGTTCCTGTATCGCATTCAACTCGCAGGCAGCTCACACTGCCATACGCAAATCGCTGGGGGTGTCAATGCAAAGTTGACGACACCCCCTGATCAGTTTGCATACCACATTGTGAAATGTCAGTTCGGACATGAATCGGATCGCATAGGTGTGAACACCCATATGATCTGATTCTGCTGCGGACCCAAAAAAGGGTCCTGTGCGAGTTGTGTCTAAATGCGATGCAAATTCAGCCATACCATCTGTATGGCTGAATTTGCATCGCACAGACATCGCATGTGATTTGCAGAGCAGTGTGCTGCGAATCACATGCGATGTCTGTATTCACAGATATGTAAGCCAACACTAAGGCTCCATTCACACCTGAGCTTATCATTTTCAGGCATTTTTTCAGTGGTTTTTCAGGCTTTTTTTAGGCTTTTTTGCAGGTGTTTGAAGGCAGGCATTGACATCTAACAAAAACACTTGTAATCTGCTGAAAAAGAAGCTCATGTACTTTTTAGAGCTTCAGGCGTTTTGCTTCAGGTGACAAAACACTCATATGTGAACAGGGGCCATTGAAATGAATGAGATTTTGCTTGTTGGGCGTTTTGAGACTTCAGAGATGAGTGTTTTACGAGCTGAAAAACGCTCAAGTGTGAACAGGGCTTAAAGGCTCGTACACACTTGACGAAAATCGGACGAAATATCCTCCAATTTTTCTCTCTCATGCTCAGCGGTCATAACCGTTTTTATATATTGTATATTGTATAAGTCGCGCTAAATTGAAAAATAAACAAATGAATGTCCAACTGTTTAAAGTCCCAAATATCATAAAGTGACTAGTGATGTATGAAATCTTGTGCTGCTTCCAAAAGATCCCGTAGGAATTGTGCTTACCAGAACGGCAATTTTAAATTGCAGAATTCATGTGATGAGATGAGTTCACGTGCCCAGGTGATCCAATGGAATTCTAGCGCAAGGAACTCCCAATATTGTGGTCGTGTATCATGTGAAGGAAAAATAATAATCCATAGCGTGATACCGTACAAAATTGTCAATATTATAACTGTGTAGGACTACAAATACTGTGAATCCTTCACCAATTGTGCAGCCGCTTACCAAAATGACTAGTAAAAAGGCATGTAATCAAATCAGAAGAAAAAAGGACCGCCACCAAACGTAGAGCCTCTTACCAGATTGATCTGTATAGGTGTATTCTATCCAAGTATAGAAAAGGTGAACCACCACCAGACATAAGGCCTCTTACCAGATGGAAATGAAAAGCCAGCAGAACATTGAATCCACATGCACCAATATCAGCAAGCCACCCAAGAGCGTATAAAGCCTCTTACCAGACCATAAGAAAAATGCTCGATGACACTTGGTATATTTTCCCAATGGAGAGGTAACCTCAGGGTCCCAATGACAATCCGGGCAAATCACTGATAAGTACCACGATGTACCGCTTAATGTGCCTAGGTGGCCTCTCGAAAACCGTTTTTAGTTGACAGTGCATAATGTTCACGAAATTTCTCGTCCGATTTTTATATATTTTTTGGGACATTTGTTTCTAGACTTCCGGGTCGTCAGCAACTTCAGATCATGCGCGGTCTTTCGTATCCGATTTTTCGCAGACGTACTGCATACACATTAAATGAAAATTGGTCGTCTGGGGACGGACGGTAAAAATTTTGGTGTTTGTCCCACCATTTTTTTTCGTTGAAAATGTCGGCATCGGCTGCTGAAAGTTGTGTACACACTAGCCGAAAATCGTACGATTTTACCTCGGACGGGAATTTTCGGCCGATTTTTTACTAGTGTGTACCCCACTTAAGGGTTTTTGCTAGAATGTGGGTTTCCACATTGGGAGAGTCATTGTTCAGTTAATAACTGTAAAACTTACGTTTTGTCCACACTTTCTGTTCCGGTAACATCCTTTTTGTTCTGGTGACTACATTTAATATGGTAACGATAGTTTTCAGTTAGGTCTTGTAACATATTGAAATCACTCAGTGACCCCAAACAAGTATACTGAAAGTGAAATCACCAAACCTCTCTTGCTTGGTGAGACAAACGGTCGTGTTTGTTGGATGCATTAGGAACAGTGTAGAAGGTATTGCGTTACCTTATATTGTGGAGATAGACCCCTCTTATTCCTCTGCATCCAGTGCTGGGTTAATCTCCCTCCATTTACAAGAGCATGTAATTTTGATCCAGGCACGCTAGGTTCACACGTCTCTCTATGGATAAAACAGGATGGGCTCTAGAGTAACAATGGCCAGGTCTCCCTGAAAGTCAGTAACAGTTTGACCTATGTGGTGTCCATCGTTAAGCTTGAATCCTGAAGAAGCTATTTACAGCGAAACCCCTTGATCCATAGGATTTTACTTTTGATGGCACCTCATCTTTTCCCCTCCTTCTTTTTAGGATGTGGCCCTCCCTCTTACAGGGGTTATGTTGTGGTTTGTCATTTTTCAAGGTAAATGTGGCAAAATATGTAGATATACTCTCCGGCCACTTTATTAGAACCGGGTTGGACCGCCTTTTGCCTTCAGAACTGCCTTGTTTCTTCATGGCATAGATTCAACAAGGTATTGGAGACATTCCTGAGAGATTTTGGTCCATATTGACATAATAGCTTCATGCAGTTGCTGCAGATTTGTCGGCTGCACATCCATGATGTGATTCTGATATTCCACCACATCCCAAAGGTGCTCTATTGGATTGAGATCTGGTGACAGTGGAGGCCATTGAAGTACGGTAAACTCATTGTCATGTTCAAGAAACCAGTTTGAGATGATCTGAGCTTTGTGACATGGTGCAGGGATGGACATGGTCAGCAACAATACTCAAGTAGGCTGTGGCGTTTAAACGATGCTCAATTGGTACTAAGGGGCCCAAAGTGTGCCAAGGAAATATCCCCCACACCATTACACCACTACAAGCCTGAACTGTTGATACAAGGCAGGATGGATCCATGCTTTCATGCTGTTTTTGCCAAATTCTGACCATACCATCTGAATGTCACAGCTGAAATCAAGACTCATTAGACCAAGCATCATTTTTCCAATTTTCTAGTGTCCAATTTTGGTGGGCCTGTGTGAATTGTAGCCTCGGTTTCGTGTTCTTAGCTGACAGGAGTGGCACCTGGTGTGGTCTTCTGCTTCTGTAGTTCGATGTGTTGTGCATTCAGAGATATTATTCTGCATACCCTGGTTGTGTTTGAGTTACTGTTGCCTTTCCATCATTTCAAACCAGTCTGCCCATTCTCCTCTGACCTCTGACAACAAGGCATTTTCGTCCACACAACTGCCACTCGCTGGATCTTTTTTGGACCATTCTCTGTAAACCCTAGAGATAGTAGTCCGTGAAAATCCCAGGAAAATAGCAGTTTTTGAAAGGCTGAGGCTGGGTTCACACTTATGCAAATTGAATGCTGGTTTCCCCGCATTCCAATTCGCATGACAGGAAAGTGTGACCGACTCTCAATGGAGCCGGCTCACGCAGCTCCGGGGTGGGCGTGGTTCACAATGGAAAAGGGTCCTGTGTGTCTTCTGGTCTGTTTCATATCTGAATTCAGGAAAAAGTTCAGACCTGATTTGCACTTAAAACAGAGAACAGGGATGCACCGGACCCCCTGCTGTGAGCAGCTAGTGTGAACCTGGCCTCAGACCAGCCTTTCTTCCCCATTCTGATGCTCGGTTTGAACTTCAGCAAGTCGTCTTTACTCTGTCTAGATTCCTAAATGCATTGAGTTTCTGCTAAGTGATTGGCTGTTTTGCAATTTGTGTTACCAAGCAATTGAACAGGTGTATGGGGTGCGCTTGATATATGTGATAAAATCAAACATGTAATTTCCAAAAGGAAATGCACTAGATAAAGATTATTAAAATAATAATATGTATAAATGGTACACAACAAAAATGCACTATGTATGCAAACATACACAGAAAATAAAGTGATGGAATAAAGTGAACAATATAGTGAATGATATATGAATCAAGTCCCGGAAAAAAGTCCACAAATTTGTGCAAAGTTCGCAAATTAATCTTCTTATTAATAAGGTGCAAATGGAAAAAGGTGCAATGTTGGTTCACAAGCTTTTATCCTCCACAGCACCGCGTGATGGGAATGAGGCGATGGTACCCTTTTTAGCTTTTTAATTAGCATAGCTGGTAAGGGTACCATCGCCTCATTCCCATCACGCGGTGCTGTGGAGGATAAAAGCTTGTGAACCAACATTGCACCTTTTTCCATTTGCACCTAATTAATAAGAAGATTCATTTGCACGCTTTGCACAAATTTGTGGACTTTTTTTTTCTGGGACTTGATTCATATATCATTCACTTTATTGTTCACTTTATTCCATCACTTTATTTTCTGTGTATGTTTGCATACATAGTGCATTTTTGTTGTGTACCATTTATACGTAATATTATTTTTAAAATCTTTATCTAGTGCATTTCCTTTTGGAAATGACATGTTTGATTTTATCACATACAGTATATCAAGCGCACCCCATACACCATTTTCAATGTATTCACTCCACGCAGGTTGGAGTTTCGGTTGCTGCTGATAACACATTCACTTGTTTGCGCACCTTCATTTCTTTCAATCAATTGAACAGGTGTACCTAATAAAGTGGCCGGTGAGTGTATGTTGTGCATGCTCCCACATTATAGCATAATGTGGAATTCTCGTGGAGAAATCCAAAACTATTTGGGATGTTAAAGCTTTCTGTCACTTTAAAATAGTTTGGGCCAAGCTGCTTCAAACCAACTATTGCCTTCATTAATAGATGCATCCACTGTGAACGTTGTTTAAACTGTATCTAGCATTGGCTACCTACAGTATTCAGTGATGTGTACCGGCAGTGGGACAGAGACTGTTCAGCCATTCACAGGAAGTTTAATTTCTGAATGAGTACAAAGTTTCCTCTGATTAGCTGGGGTGTAGAAGCATGCAAATGGCATCATGATCTTCATCTTAGACAATCGGAGGAAGCTTTGTATTCTATATTCTATAGATAATAAAAGCTTCTTTTAAATGGCTGAGCAGTGCTCAGCCCAACTTGGTAGCGGGACAGGAAGGCTAAGTTCACAAAGCTAAAGTACAAGAATAAGGATCTTTATTTTCAAAAAAGTGATTGTTATTTAAAGCTGCGTCCAATGAAATTTAAAAATATCAGTCGCATGGATGTAAAAAAAGATTCTTCTTCGCCCGGAAAACATTAGAACTGAGCCTATTGTGTTTCATGTGTCCTTACACATTTATAAATAATACACTCCTTTGCCTTTACATGTTTTCTTAATGCAATCTATAGTTTTTTCTTCTTCACTGAATTTTATATAAAATATGTATTATATGTAATATGTAATTATATATATATATATATATATATATATATATATATATATATATATATATATATATATAATATGTATTATATATATGTAATATGTATTATTATTGTAATATGTAATTTTATATAAAATAATATAATATATTTATATAAAATATGGCACAGCCTGCATATATTTTGCGAGTGGCTAATGCTTTATTTTCTTGGCAGAGCGGTGTAGTCATATATCTCCATAATTGTGTGTCATTATCTATTCATGTTTTTGCTGCATTAGAGGAACTAGTGTCTCATTTGTGCATACATTTTGTGTAATAAATGTTATCAAACATGTTATAATGGAACCTAGTCATCCTTTACATTCTTACAAATTCACGGCCTGAAAACTTTTTTTTTATCATTTTCTTGCTTAGTGACAGGGGGCCCTCATAGGTATGAGCCCTTTACGGGAGCAAACTCCATTTTATGTTTAATCTCTTTTTATTTTTTTAAGAAAGAAAAACACAAGGTACCTAAACAATGCAGACATGTCAAATCATTTAAAAGGATACAGAGCTACAAATACTATTAAAACTCCCATATCTGTATCAGAGCTTCCAGGCAATGCAATAGTGGAGAAGTATACACCGATCAGCTATAACTTTATGACCACTGCCAGAATAGGTGAATAACATTAATTATCTTGTTACAGTGGCATCTGAAAGTCGGCAGGATATATTAGCCAGCAAGTAAACATGTTGTCCTTGAATTTGATGTGTTAGAAGCAGAAAAATCAGGCATTGCAGTTGTATTTGAGGCTGTGTAGCCACAGAATGATCAGGGTGCCCATGCTGAGCTGTGTCCACAGCCAAAATGCCTACAGTGGGCACGTGAGTCTCAGAACTGGACCATAGAGCAATGTAAGAAGGTAGCCTGGTCTGATGAATTATGTTTTCTTTTACATCATGTGGATGGCTGGGTGCATGTGCATTGCTTACCTGGGAAAGAGATGGTACCAGGATGCAGTATGGAAAGAAAGCAACCTGGCAGAGGCAGTGTGATGGTTTGGGCAATGTTCTGCTGGGAAACCTTGGGTCCTGCCATTTATTTGGATGTTACTTGATACATGAAAGAAAGGAGAGAGCGGCGCCAGCTTAGTATAGTACAGGTTTATTTAACACTGTTAAAATTGGTGACTCACTGTCCGAGGTTGGGTGAGACCGGTACACAAAGACTGTTAGGGTCATCCATCTTCCTCTTCCAGGATAATGGACATAGGAGTAGGTGGTGAGGTTCCAGAGGTATAGCCGAGCCGCTGTGGGGCTGCTAGTTGTCACTGGCCGCGGCAGAGCATGCACAACAGGGCTCCGGCTGCCGACTTCTGATCCCTGATGACATCACTTCCTGGCAGGAGAAAAATAGGGGTTGCACGCGTTCGGAGCATCCGTGCTCCTTCGTCAGGCAATGGGAGTGTCTCAGGTGGGGCAGGGAATTTATACCCTGTTGCCGGACTAATTGCAAAGACATCTGTCTGTGGGGGGGCGGAGCCAAAAGACTCTACCGCCCACCTAAACCTTGTGGCTGACCAGGTATACCCCATCATGGAAACAGTATTTCCTGATGGCACTGACCTCTTTCAGCTAGATAATGCACCCTGAAAAAATGGTTTAAGAATATTTTGAGGAACACAACAACCAGTTTGAGGTGTTGACTTGGCCTACAAATTCTCCAGATCTCAATCAAAATTAACATCTGTGGGATGTGCTGGAAAAACAAGTCCCATTCATGGAGGCGCCACCTCGCAACGTACATGACTTTAGGAATCTGCTACCAATAGCTTGGTGCCATATACCACAGCATACCTTCAGAGGTCTAGTGACGTCTATGCCTCGACGAGTCAAGGCTGTTTTGGCAGAAAACAGGGGACCAACACAATATTAGGTGTGTGGTCATATGGCTGATTAATGCAGTGGTTCTCAAATCCGGTCCTCGGGACCCACCAACAGGCCAGGTTTGCAAGATAACTAAATTACATCACAGGTGATCTCATTTGCTTCTCAGTGATTGCAGTATTCTAGTCTGCATCCCCCAAGGTAATACTTAAAATCTGGCCTGTTAGTGGGTCCCGAGGACCGGATTTGAGAACCACTGGATTAATGTATATATGTATTTGTGAACAGTTGAGTGCAAATTCACTGTAGTATGATATAAAGTGGAGTTCCATGTATTATTCTGGTAATGTAGGTGTACACATCAGAGAAGCTGTATGACTATAGGACGTTTAAATCAACAACCAGGCTTAGAGTATAGTGACGATCCAGAGAGGACAGCGGATCTCTGCTTCTAAGGGTAGATTTTGCTAATTCCCAGAGTTGGACTTTAAGGCTACATTCACACTGGGGATTTAGGCTGGTGCGAATTGCAGCAGCAGGAATCTTCTGATTCACAGCTGCATAAGCAGTTCAGAGAGCTGTTGGAGCAGAAGCAGTAGTACATTGATCTTCCTAGTGAATGGCTGTGCAGTGCAGGGGGGGGGTGTCAGTCTGATCAATAGAGGACAGGTAGGCTGTTCTCCCAGCACAGCCAGAATACTGACCACACTGAGGTGGATAAGCTCTCATGCCTAGCGTAGTCAGTTTAAAATAGGAGATCAGAGGGGCTAACAAGAACACCAGGTATTTCACACAAAGGAAGCCATACAAAGAGAACAGGATATTTTGTTAACACAAGTACGTGGTACAGTAGACACATATCACAAATTCTGCATGAATTGTTGATGTAACATATTCTTTCATTTTAATGTTAACATCTTCTTACCTGGTCTGCTGATGTGAAATAAAATAACATTGTCAACCACCCAGCAAATTCTCTGCCAAAAACCACTTCACCACCATCTTGCTGGTGACATCATCAAGAGGAAGGCCGAGGGTCTTAGCAGCCAGTCTCCTGATGACACTGTGCTACACATGTGCAGTAAATTGCACACAGCCCAAAAACCTCTTGGGATCTTTGATGTAGGCATCCCAGAAGGGTGTTTGTGTATGTGGGGGGGGGGGGGGGGGTCATGGAATCATCCAGAAAGGCAGAAGCACTGGCTGCACTCCCCTGTACAAAGGATTATTTCAAAACACTCCCCCACCCCCAACAGATTTATTTATTGTTTTGCAATTTGCTAAAGTGTATGTCATGGCAAAATTTGAAAACCCTTCCCAGTATATTGCAATGCATGCACTTTGGGACATTTTTTTGCCATTACCAATGCTGCAAATACAGAAATTTAGGTTAATTTGCTGTCTGACCATAAAATTGCTCTGAAATCCTCTGCAGTGTTGTAACGTTGCTCCAGGCCTCCGGTGACTAATCACATGATCTAAAAGCAAAACAATAAAGCAGAGAGTGCATTAATAGTGTAGTAATAACTTTAATTCAAGGCAAGGAAGCAATGAAAATGCACCCAGAAGAGAATATGTCTTATCTGTGGTCCAAGATTGCTTCCCGTATCTAGTAAAGAAAAGACTCCCAGCTGTGGACAGTGGGGTTGTAACGATAAATGTCCAGAGTGCTGAAATCGGCTTAGTGAGACTCACTAACACAGCATATTAAGTGCAGCATCCAGAGGCCAAGAGGACACGGAGTTCCTCACACTCCTGGGTCAAAGCATCAGTAGTAGCTTAGACTACCATCGAACTTTCTGTCTTATTGGTTTGCTTTTAGATAAATGGTGGGATATTTTTCACTGAGAGCTGCAAGACAGTTATAGTGTCCTTAATAGGTTTATTATTGGAGCCATATCTTATCCTTTCACATAAGGTTGGACCATAGAGCAATTGATTGTGCTCTGAACATCTCTTTTCAACTAATCACATAATGCTTCCACATTGGTTACATCAACTCAGCCGAAGGGACTTGTGGAATAATATTAAGGCAGGCCTGGTCAATTAAATGAAATCACATGACTAAACGCTGCACAGGTAAATATTACAGTATATTTGTTAGGGGGCAGTATGGTTAGTTTGAGGGCTTGTATGTTCACATACCCTATACATAAATTTAAAAGCAAAATTACAATACATTTTAGCAAGTATATTATAGAAAACATGCAGAAAAGCTTACATGCCCCAGTAATCATGGGATCCTCTGTTTTAGAGTTATGTGAGCTTTGCCTCAAGCGCTCTTTTGGTGCTTGGGATCCAGTTGTTAGATCATCTGGCAATAGGCATGTGGCCAGTGCCTAAGCACAGAAGCGAACAATGCTTCACTAAATCTTATAGTGTCCTAGCTCTATTTTGTATGCATTTATATCTTATTATATTTATTTAGTAAACCTTCCCAAGCAGGGCAAAGTAATAGGTTCAATTTAATGGTGGCTCCTCTAGGTGTGCATACCTTTGCTCTTCTTTCTTTTTGCTCAGCCACTGGAAGTGAAGATAAGAAAAGTACCCAGTTCCCCAGTTCCTTCGTCATGAAGGAGCATGAAGGGTAGGACTCCCTACCCTTCCTCCCATGTGTTGGTGATTGGCATCTCTGGAACCCCACACTGTTACACAAAGTAAGCAGGCAGAAAATCTTTAGCCCTTGCGCTCTGTCCTTAGCTCTAAGTTGAATTTTGGAGCTTACATTTGGGGCAACATATTTTCGATGATGGCAGGTAAATGAAGAAACAATGGAAAAGGCACAGATGTGTCTGGTATTGAAATTAACTTGTTGCTTTGCCCTTAATGCACTCAGATGGTGCAGTTGTTGGCTTTAAACATACATGCTCAGATCTCAAAACTTGGTAAAAATGACTAAACCTTTATTATATTGCCTAATACTTAGAAACCAGGAATCTTCCATTTGCCTGCTGTGTATTGACAGAATACAGTCAGCAGAATTACTCTGTCCTTGTAGTAAATTGTCATTTGGAATAAAAGGAACAAAAGAATCTCATTTTGGCAGCTATCGGCAAGCAGACTGTGCCGAGCGGAGTTCAGCGGGGTGTTTGTTTTACAGAGATGATTAGTGAGGAGAAAGGTTTGTTTTATCCAGATAACGAGCACAGCAATTTTTACTTCTTAATTATAAATTGGAAACAGTATGGCATCTTTTTCTCTCGCTTATTAAGATAACTCTTTCTTTGCCTGAAAAGCTAAAAATACATTATTATATTACTCTTTAGGGTTCATGCACACAAGGATTTATATGCATTTTATATGCCTAGCATAAATTTCCTGTTGCTTTTCTGCTCCCGAAGGGCCACAGTAAATGACGATATGCAGCCAAACTCTTGTGAATGCAGATGTTTCTTTGCATTGGGATTTATCCATGTATGTGTGCTCGGCATGTTTCCTGAACACAGAAGTTTCACGTTCAAGAAATACACTGGGCGCCTATGCATGAGTAAATGCTGATGCAATAAAACAGCACCGTTCACAAGAGTATGGCAACGTACAGGCATTTACTTGAATAGCAGAATGTACATTTACCTGCGGCTCCCCAGACATGGGAAAGCGGTGGGAAGTATATGCTAGGCATATAAAATGCCTGTGAAACTCTGTGAACCCTTAAAGTTAGTTATTGTGGTAGTGAGTTTCTCTAGCACACCCAAAGGTGTATCAATTTAGACATACTCATCCTGTGCAGTTAAGTGTCCTGCTTTCTAAATCACTACCATTGTTTTTATTCTAAATGGTCCTAAATGTTTAGGAACCTAACCTAAAACCTAAAGAAGCTGACTACAGTTGATTATATAAAACTCTGATTAAAGCCAAAGAAGCCCCCACTACGAGAGACACATAGTAGTGGAGAGTAAAAAAAATCCCAAGGAATTTTTTAGATATATTAACAGTAAAAAAGCAAGATCAGAGCGCATTTCCCACATAAAAGACAATAATGGGAGGATGGTTACAGATGACACAGAGAAGGCAAATGTACTAAATGCTTTCTTCTTCTCAGTCTTTACACAGGAAAAGGAGGGGTATAATGACCATGACAGGATTGTTAGCAGCCCATCACAGGATGTACCCTTGTGGCTAATAGAGGCCAGAGTCAAAGAAAGACTAATAAGTGTAATACAAATAAATCACCAGGACCAGATGGCTTACACCCCGAAAGTCCTCAAATAACTCAGTCAGGTTATAGCTAGACCATTATTCCTAATCTTTGTGGACTGCATACTGACAGGAATTGTATAAGCTGATTAGAGAAAAGCCAATGTGGTACCAATATTCAAAAAAGTACAGAGACATATTTCTGGAAACTACAGGCCAGTCAGCCTAACATTAATAGTAGGTAAATTATTGGAGGGGATGATAAGGGACTATATCCAAGAATTTGCTGAAGAAAACAGTATCATTAGTAGTAATCAGCATTGATTTACAAAGGGTCATTCTTGCCAGACCAATCTGTTAACATTCTATGAGGAAGTGAGCTGCCATCTAGACAGGGGGAGGCCTGTGGATGGGGTGTATTTGGATTTTGCAAAAGTATTCGATACAGTTCCCCATAAAATGCCTAATCTACAAGCTAAGGTCTGTTGGCGTGGTCTGTTGGCATGGTCTGTTGACATGAGGTTTGTTCCTGGATAGAAAACTAGTTACAGGGGCAGTCATATTGGTCTGGAGTGGCAAGTGGGGTACCCCAAGGCTCTGTCTTGGGACCAATTCTGTTTAAGTTATTCATAAATGATATAGAGGATGGGATACAGAGGAATCAAAGATGGAGAAAGATCTGGGGGCCCTAATAGAAGACAGACTGAGCAATAGAATGCAATGTCAAGCTGCAGCTACTAAATCCAGGCAGAATATTAGCATACATACAAAAGGGGATATACCCCAGAGATAAAACTATAATCCTGACACTTTATAAAACTCTGGAGTATTCCATCCAGTTCTGGTCACAAGTCCTCAGAAAGGATGTGCTGGAGAGAGTCCAAAGAAGGGCAACAAAATTAGAAAGGGGATTGAAAGACCTCAATTACGAGGAAGGACTACAAGCACTAAATGTATTCTCCCTGGAGAAGAGACGCTTGAGAGGGGACATGATAACAATTTACAAATACCTCAATGGTGATCCCAGCATAGGAGAAAAACTATTCAGTCTCAGAAAAAGTAAGAGCCACACAAAGAGATTGGAGGAGAAGTGGTTTAACCTTAAGCTGTGCAGGGGTTTTTTCACTATGAGGGCGATAAGGACGTGGACATAAGGACTTTTCCACAATTGGTGGTGTTAGTGGGTAGTATTGATCTTTTTAAGACTCTTGGACATGCATCCTAAAGAACACAACATACAGGGATATGGGAAATAATTGTTGACACCTGTACACCTACACAGGTTCAACTGGATAGACTGTAATCTTTATTTAACCTTACCCACTATGTAACTGTCCCCCAAATACTTGCCATAAGTCATGTGATGATCCCAAGCTTTCTTGCTCCTTCACTGCTGAGTGGGAGGGGTCCTTCTTTGGATGCCAAAACATATTCATGTTTAGCATGTTATTATCTAACTGTACCCAATGTACTTAATTTACCTGGGATTGAGATTTCAATTAGGTTATGTCACAGGCTGATAAGCTTTTCCAATAAAACCATCTCTCAACTAAATTTTTTCTTTTTTGATTACATTACTGCGGTACACCCACTGAAACTCATGCATCTCATTTAAAGTCCCAATTTCCCCTCTCCTTTTTATCATGAACAGGGATGGAGATATCTAGCCTCATTGCAGGAGGTGCCTTACTTATTAGCCCCGAGCCTCAATTCAGGGATGCCTCATTTAAAGTCCCAAATGTTTCATTCTTTGGATACCATCATCACTGTCTAGTGGTGTGGACACTTTCCAATGAGTCCAGTAGTGGGGTCTTTACAATGTTCTAAAGCGATGCTATGATAATAATATAATGAGAGGCAGTAACAGGACCAGTCAGCGGCAGGCCCAGACTGTAGTGGTGGGTCACTGGGCTTAACTCCCAGAAGTGGGTCTTAAAACAGCAGATTAAGTTGAATGGGTGTTAGGACTTTCCCTAGGGCAGGGATCTGGGGAATTTTGTATGTTGCCTATAAATTTTTAGCCCCATAGACTTCAATAGAAACAACTGAAAATCCGTGACTTTTCAATAAAAATTATCGGAAACAAAAAGCTTAAAAATCAACTGGAAGTGCATTGCATGACGTTAAAGCAGGCAATTTTTTATTTTATATTTTGAATTTTCTTTGATGTGCTGTATATTAAAAAATGCCTTTAATTATTTTGTAAATGACTTCACCATGCTTTTTTGTACCAAACACAACAAGTTAGTGTTGTTATAACTTGGACAAATCACAGAATAAATTTTGTACTTTATATTAGCAGTTTTAAAACTATCGCAGGTCAACTATCACAGGTCAAACATGGAAAAGGAGTTTTTTTCTGTTTTGTCTTTTTTGTACCACAACAATAAAGTATAATTTGTGCTACGATACAGTGCATTCAAATCTTCAGTGTTGTAAGTTATTGGCAAGTCACATGGCCCATAGCTAAAATGTGAAAATGGTTGTGGTCCAAAGGGGAAAAGAGGTGTGATAGGTAAAGTGGTGCACTTTGAAAGCACATCAGATCTCAATGGGTAAAAATATCATGCTGAATATCTATACTGATAAGGATTGAGTAATGTGTTAGGAACAGAGGATGCCACATCAGTTGAAGGAAATTAAAATGATCAACCTACAGAGAAATTAATTCAAAGACACCCCAAAAATCAAAGTGGAAAAATTATGCAGCAGGCTAGTCCATTTTGCTGAAATTTCATTGCAGCAACACAAATTGCCACTCAGTAGTTTGTATGCCCCTCTTGTGCTTGTATGCATGCCTGACAATGTCGGGGCATGATCCTAATGAGATGACGGACGATGGTGATGTCCTGGGGTATTTCCCCCCAGTTCTGGACCAAGGCATCACTGAGTTCCTGAACAGACTGAGGTGCAACTCAGCGGCGTCGGATGGACCGAAACATATTGTTCCAGAGGTGTTCTGTTGGATTTAAGTCAGGCGAGCGTGGGGGCCATTCAACGGTATAAAGTCCTTCATCCTTCAGGAACTGGCTGCATACACTCGCCACATGAGGCTGGGCATTGTCGTGCACCAAGAAGAACCCAGGACCCACTACACCAGCGTGTGGTCTGACAATGGGACCAAGGATTTCATCCTGATACCTAATGGCAGTCGGGGTGCCATTGTCTAGCCTGTAGAGGTCTGTGCATTCCTCCATGGATATGCCTCCCCAGACCATCACTGACCCACCACCAAACAAGTCATGCTGAACGATGTTAGAGGCAGCATAAAATTCTCCACTGCTTCTCCAGACCCTTTTAAGTCTGTCACATGTGCTCAGGGAGAACCTGCTCTCATCTGTAAAAAGCACAGGGCGCCAGTGGCGGACCTACCAATTCTGGTGTTCAATGGCAAATGCCAATCAAGCTTCATGGTGCCGGACAGTGAACACAGGGCCCACTGGAAGACTTCAGGCCCTCAGGCCACTCTCATGAAGTCTGTTTCTGATTGTTTGGTCAGAGACATTCACACCAGTGGCCTGCTGGAGGTCATTTTGTAGGGCTCTGGCAGTGCTGATCCTGTTCCTCCTTGTATAAAGAAGCAGATACAGGTCCTGCTAATGGGTCTCCTAGAGTAACTGCCTGTCTCCTGGAATCTCCTCCTTGCTCTTGAAACTGTGCTGGGAGAAAGCAAACCTTCTGGCAATGGCACGTATTCATGTGCCATCTTGGAGGAGTTGGACTGCCTGTGGAACCTCTATAGGGTCCAGGTATCACGTCATGCTACCAGTAGTGACACTGACCCTAGCCAAATGCAAAACTAGTGAAAAGATGAGTAGGGAAAAAAAATATCTGTGGCCTCCACCTGTAAAACCATTCCTGTTTTGGAGGTCATCTCATTGTTGCCCATCTAGTGCACCTGTTCCTTTTTCATTAACACCAAAGCAGCTAAAACTGATTAACAACCGCCTCTGCTACTTAACTGACAAGGTTCATATCCCAGGAGTTTACTTGACCTTGAACTATACTCTGAATAAAAAGTGTTCCTTATATTTTTATGAGCAGTGTAGTTCACTCTGTATTGTATTATTGCTATAATATGAATGTTATTGGTGCACCAGGATTGACATACCAAGGCTTGACTTCAACAGCATTTCATGTTTTGGATCTCCATAACAGATCCCAGGTAAATCTAGTTAGTTGGTTAGATCAGTAATCTCAAGGATATTGATGAATCCCTTGCATAATCAGTGTTAGACATGGGCTTCCATTAAGGAGCAAGTAACGTTAAGTGAATCAAAATGATCACAATTAAATCATCTTTTTTATAATCTATTTATGTAACTGGAACATTTTAAGCTAGTCAGTTGTTGTTTATGAAAGTGTCTTTCTACAAACAGTAGCAACAATTTTTTATATTGAAAATGTTATGTAATATGTGCAAATGTCTGTATTTCACAGTCATGATCAGAGAATGTGTTTCCTAACAACTGTAAAATAATTTTGGCCATCATCTCTAATTTAAAATTGTCATTGGTAAATTTATTTTAAATTATAATTCAGTGATTGCTGTTTGAGTTGTGTCAAAATTTATGACAGGTACAATGTTATCAACACAGCATTTCAGCCAGCAGAGAGCACTTGTTTGAGAGCATCACACCCAGGCTGCAAAAGATGATTCTGGTAATAGACCCCACGGGGAGACCAGAAATCAGAGCTGAAGGCTGTTTTTTTTCCCTAATGTGTGTATGTGTAACCCAAGGAGTTATGGTGCAAGCCTTATCACTGTTTAGACACTGGAAGGTAGGCTTATTGTCCAAAAAAAACGGCCATCATGCCTCAAAGATGTTGATTTAGAGATGCTGCTAAAATATTCCGTACTGTTTTTCATTTTGCTAAAATGTCACTTACCCTTCTATATTTTCAGTTTAGAATAATCTTAGAAAGATGACTTTTAGTATAGATGGATCTAATAACATATACCAGAGAACTCCAGACTAAGCATGAAGAAATGTGTTCCCTCATTAGCCTTCACCCTCCAGTGTGTGCCTGCAGGAGAACGATCAATGTCTTATTTGTCATTTTTCAACAGTGTGTACTGTACCCTTTATGGCACTTTTCCACTGCAAGTACCGGCTCGGCCCTGCTTGGCCCTACTTGGCCCGGTTTGCTTTTCCACTGCTGGTACCGCATGGTACGGTGTTGGAACGGTTCGGTACGGTACGGTATGGTTTGCTTTTCCACTAAAGTAGTACTAAAGTTAAGTGGGTGGGATTCTCTGACCAATCAGTGGCTAGTAGTGACTGCATGCAAAGGATTGTGGGATATGGTACCGGTTATGGTACCTCTTGGAACCACAATCGAGGTGGTACTGTTTTTGAGAGCCGTACCATTTGGTTTAATGCAGTGGAAAAGCGCCGCCGTACCGTACCGAACCGTTCCTACACTATACCATGCGGTACCAGCAGTGGAAAAGCACAAAAGCGAGCCGAACCGTTCGGTTCCATGCAGTGGAAAAGCGCCATTAGTTACTCTCATTTGCGGAGTTTATCTTTGCACATTAGAAAACTCATCTGAGAACATTACCTACTATTTCCTCAAATTAAAAACTGTCCTCACATTTTAGATCTGAAACTTTCTGCGGATAGATGCTAATGATAAAATATTTGCCGAAAGTAAGGCATAAACCAAGAAAAAAGAAGACTTAACAGATCATGTTGCATTCATAGCTTTACTGCCTTAATGGCTACCAGTACTAAAGTTAAAGACCAGGCACCAGAAGTTTATTGCAGAAACTTATTACTATTCAGGGGGCCCAATATTCAGGGTGCTGTGTTATGCAAATACAAACTTCTGAAACTGTTTGAGCTCAGGCAGGCCTTCCCTCTTACTGCTGGTCAGCAAGGTAGCCTATTGGTTCCATTAAGAAACCAGTTGTGAGGGTCATAGGCGTAAACTCAACTTGAGCTGTGAAGTCAGTATAGGCATTAAAAATGGCTCCTAGTACACTCTTTAAATTTCTAAAAGTATATAACTCCTGGTATTCATGTAGTACATTGAGCTTTAAAAAATAATATGCTTTCATATGTAAGCTACTGTTTTATCACGGTTACGTGATAGTTTGTTTTTGGGGTTTTATTCGAGATGTTCAAAGAGAGATCACACAAACACTTGTATGTATAATATTTAACTAAGCAATGACAGATAACAGATGTAATAATATTAGAAAATGTAACAAGAATATTTATTTATCTATAGATGCCTTTTTCGCCACAGAGTCCTCCGTCTTTGCATCATGGCACAGATGATCAAACCAGACGCATGCATAATGCAGTTCTGATACAAGACTTGCTATTCCAAGTTTTGGCTGTAGTATATACAGGACTAGTGGGTAGCATCTGACCAATCGTACGCAGCATTACCTTCTAAGGAAGATAGCACATTCCTGACATTCCTATAGTATGATGTCAGCTATGGTAACCATCCTTATATGTCTCTGTATGGCCCCTTAACCAGGTTTAAAATTCATTCTTAGATATTGTGAGCCAATATTATTAAGGACATATGAAATTTCCCCATCAATTACCAACCATATCAGTAAGACAATCCTTCCCAATTAACCCACCATGTACTACACTTATCATTATAGATACCATGGGAGATCACTACCTCTATCCTATCTACATTCATCAATATGGTTATTCTTTAGTCATCCTGATGTGTTCAATGGTTGTGCCCTGGACCGCAGTTATGGGTTCCTTCATCTCTCGGTGCAGACTTTATGGCCCTGAACCCCCATCCACAACAATTTTATCCATATTTACCCTAATTACAAACATTAACTTGGGATACATCTGCTCCTGACGAAGTGGAAACTGTCCACGAAATGCGTTGAGCCTATCTTTGATGCATCCCCCACAATTATCATTCTACTTTACGATTTGGAATTTATACAGGCCCATCAATGACTTTCCTTCCAATGTTGTTTCCTGGTTTTTATGTATGACTCAACTATGAGATGTTTCTGGTACCGATTGACCTTATTACTATACGTAATGTTATTATGATGGATATTATGATAATATCTGATTAAAGCTTACCTTTTACAGATTAATGTACTATTTCTTATCCCAACCAACTCCACACACCTCACACAAAGTCCTGCTTTTTGTCCCCCCTTCCCTTTATACCTTTTGTACCTTTGGGGATATTGGCTGTTCTAACAATATTTATATATATTATGTTATGGATTATAATATTATCCCTTTAATTATTTTATCCAAAAATGCCGATTCCTCTAATACCCCCTATTTACCCAGATTATTCCCCCTATCTTCCCCATATTTATTTATGAACAGGGCTCGGAGGCACACAGCCCAAGTATTGGCTGTACCTCCCAAAGCTCGACCGTGTTTGTATATATGTATGTTTGCGTCTTTGTTGTCTTTAGTCCTTTATGTCATTCCATGACCTTTACAAAGGAGATCATTTCCTTGGAGTAGGAAATCTCCAGGACTTGCAAAGCACCAGCACTATACATACCGCAACTTAAGGCTGGCTTCACACTTGTATGCACTGTGTTGCCTAAAGTGCAGAAAGTTGTATTTTCCATGTGTGGACATACCCACAAATGTATAGGTGGCTTAAAATGTCAGTGCTGAAGAATGCAATACTTTGTCCCACTCTGTTTTGTTCTTCTGAACAGACATTTGCAAAAGTATGGAGTGTGTTCTATTTAAAAGTGAGTTTTCTGCTTTAATGTTCGTGACAGGTCCACTTTAGAGAATTATTTGATTGCACATATTATTGAAAAATAAATCAAGTTAAATGTACAGTATGTGATTTTGTTTAAAGTTTTTTTTTGTCTAGAGTTAATACAGAGTAATGTGCTTGTTTTTTTGGTGTTATTGTTAATTATATGGTGGCAACACTTAATGCAGGCAACACTTAACTGATGGTTAAGTGTTGCCTGCATTTTAAATCAGTGCTAAAAAACAAATTTTTAGACTTTTTCACGGTTTTTACTACTGTGAAACATGTTACAAAAAGGAATCTTGGATTCATTGTTTAGATATTCCAGATAAGTACCATCAGTCAAATGCCTGAGTATATGTATTATATACAGGCAAGTTACTGCTCATTCTACTTCCTGTAGGACTCCTGATTAATTATCGCTTTTTCTTTTTCAGGTGTATGAAAAAGGTACCAATGTTGATCAGTTTGTAACAAGATTCCTACTGAAGGAGACAGCCAATCAGATCCAGTCCCTTCTCAGTTCAGTGGAGAGTGCTGTTGATGCCATAGATGAGCAAACAAATCAAATCAGGTCAGTTAAACTACATCTGTTATTAAACATCTTTGCAAATCCACTGATCAAACTGTTACTAAACCCAGGACCCTGCATTCACTATATCTGGTCTCCCACAGTACACAGAACATGGAAACGCAATTATTTTTGTAAAAATAAACTGCTAAATACCCTTTCACATCAGCAGTATATAGTAGTTTTGTGACTTCCATCAGTGTCCAGCCGACCTCTGGTTAAAGCTTGTAGGAGGAGACATTGAATTTATTAAAAAAAAAAAACTTGTAGGAGGAGTTTCAATTCTCCTCTGACTGTCCTATGAGGTAGCATGACTCCTGACCCTCTGTCTTGACAATGCTGTGTTGATCACGTGCACCCTCCCACAAAAAAAAAAAAAACTCTCTAGCAATGCACTTCAAACTGAGCATGTGCAGAGTTCCTCCAAAGCTCTGTACTATCAGGAGATGGATTGGGGACTGTGGAAGAAAGGGAGGATCAGAGAAGACCTGATCAAACATCCTTTTTACACAATGCACAAGATTAACCCCTTAGGTTCCTCATAACTAAAATCAAAAAACAAACACAAGGGCACACCAGCCTAGTGCATTATCCTCTATAAAGGTTTTATTGGATGAAAGGTATGAAAATATTCACAAGCAGAGTCTTGGTAAAAGCATATCAAATGGATACAGTGCCATCCGCATCAGAACCCCAAGGTATAGTGTCCTCTAAAGCTAGGCTTACGCGTTTCGAGGCTTCGCCTCTTTCTCAGAATCTATGCTTTTACCAAGACTCTGTTTGTGAGTATTTTTATAAATTTTATCCAATAAAATCTTTATAGAGGATAATGCACTAGGCCGGGGCGCCCTTGTATTTGTTTTTTTTATTTTAGTGGTCTCAGACTACCCTGGTCTTGAAAGGGGGCTGCAAGGCTGAAGTATCCAAGCAAAGCCAAGTAGAAAGTCTTCGGTAGCCGCATGAGTGTGGCTGGATGTGGTTAGAAGATTACCTCTCAGAGCGCAGGAGATAGGTGTTTTGCACCATTTTTTTGTTTTGGTTCCTCATAACAAGTATGCTTTACTAAATATACAGACTCTTTTAACTGTTGTGGGTTTAGTAACACTTAAACTTTTATATTTACGAACAGCGGATTTCCAAACCAAAGCTCCATTACCTTGGAAACATATAAGCAGTTCCACAGACAGAATTTCCAAAAAATATTATACATAATATTATAATAATTTTGACTTGAGATTCAGTTATCAAACCAGTTTAGGTGCAAACCCCATTTTCCTGGATAAAGTGGAAACATAATTAGTAACTCAAGTTTTTATTGCTGTCCCTGCCCCTGTTAGTAATACATCACACTAGAGAAAAGGGAATGGATATGTGAACCCTGATTTATAAATCCATGAAAACTGGTACCAACATCCCCATTAATATACTGTAAATAAACTGAAAAACGTGTTTACATAATCAGGTTTTTTTATTAAAAGTACCATAAAAGGCATACCAACGCTCCGATAAAAACAGTATTAATTTTATTGAACAAAAACCTTCAAAAAAAATTAAAAAGCATTATTAAAAATGCATATTGTACATAGAAATAACACCTTCCCGGCTCATTAAGAACACTCTCTGGGTGGAACTGCAGAGCCTAGTCAGTGCAACAGTAATTTATTTTTGATAATCCAAGAGATGATGTCAGTGCACCGTTGAGAGCCTGAGCGAGCCGCTCCCGTCCCCTTCAAAGCCCAGTGTTCCAGTGAGCGCTGCAGGGGAAGACCAGAGAGCCGATTACTGACAGCTCTCTGCTCACTGAAGACTATTAACTGAGCGATCAGTGGTCTTTGATCACTCAGTTCTTAGTATACACCCAGCGGGGAACAGCTGCAGCATCGGATTGATGACAGAGGTCTAAGCGTTGCCCCAAACTATCAAAAATTTAAAAAAGAGTATGCTAAAATGACACCAGAACTGTCACCGCAGCTTGTAAATTGCTTTTGTTCACATGCTAATAACTTTTGATTTCAGTCAATTTATGGAGACTAAATATAGTATTTGATTAGTTTTCATTATTAATACATTGGCGGGGGTTTACAAAGAAAGTTGCTGCTGAAGCAGATAAAATATATGAACAGTATGATATTGTGATAACATAAGCCATACAGTTGCTTGTATTGTTGAAATAATAAATAGAATTAGGCAAGGTTGACTAGCTCTATATGAGGAGAGAAAGATAAAATGTGTGGTTGTCATCCAAGGTGACCCATATGTTTTCAAAATTCCCAAATCACATTGAATGTTTGCCCAAAAAAATGCAAGTTAACGTCTCATCGACCATTATTTAGTTTAATATGTTTCATGACTTGGAAATAATATTTGCAGAAATGAGCCAAGATCTGCCTCTTACTGTTTTAGCTGCCAGATAGCTGCTAGTAATTGGTTAATTTTTTTAACCGAGGGTGGGTGTATTGGGGTAAGTGTCTATGAAGGTGACCACCCCATGGGATTTTTTTCCCAAATTGGTTTGTGTGACAGAAAAGATTATATAGTCTGCAACAGAAGAATTTCCACCAAAAAGACTATGTTCTCCTTGTGACACTAAGGAGGGAGATGTTAAAAGGTTGACTAGTGTACTTATGATTTATACACCAGTGTGCCACAGCTTTATGGACTATACATGTGCTTGCATGAGTACAGTGCAAAATGCTTGAAGTTATAGGCACACCTTTAGAAGAGGCTCCAATGGTAGAATGAGGTAGCGTTGAGGTTTTGTTTAATGGATATATTTGTGTTAGGGCTTGGCTTTTAGGTGTTACGTGATGGGGGGGGAGTTAAGTATTTTATGGTTTAGGGGTCTGGTGTTAAAGCAGAACTCCAGCGAAAAAATAAATAGATAGAAATGAATAGCCCAATAAAAATATAACAAAACCAACCTTTGCTGAAATATTCACCTTCAACAATCCAGAGATATCCCCCACAGTACTTTTTTTCTGTTGCTAGATGTACTCAGTCTGATGGTCAGTTTCATTCAACTTCCTCTAAGCCAAGGTTATCCTGGACCCGCCCCAACTGGAAACTGTACAGTAAAAGAGAAAAAATGAATGAGCTCATCTGTCTTTACTGCTTTAATTACCTTTGACAAGAAAATGGTTCCTTAGTCAAATTCCCTTATGTAATGGAAAACATGTGTAACAGCTCCTTTGCTCAAACCTTAAAGGACATGTTTCTTAGGGGAAATGCTTATGGATAGTTACAGAATGACAGAATGACATAATCAAGGACTACCAATATGGACTGGTGCCCCATGGCAGATCTTTGGTAATGGCCCAATCAGTTCAATGGCAAACATCTCAAAAAGGACCCCAATTTTAGGCAAGGGTATCAACGGATTTTAAAAAAGCAAGCAAAAGTGCAATAATTTGACCCTCAGGACAAGTTTTTTAATACCCATCAACTGCTTTGTAAATACGGGGCCATTAAAAAAACACTTCTCAATCCACTCTTTTATTTTTTTCTACTCCTAAATGAGTAATATGTGCTGATGTCCCTTGGTGAACTTTGGCAGTGGCCAAGCAGATCCATAGAAATCATTTTAAAGGGGACCTTAATTATAGGCAATAATACCAGCGGACTTTAAAAATGTGGTTGCCTTAATTGACACTCGGGGCAGGTCAATACTTCTCAACTGCTTTGTAAATAATGGGTCATAAACATTGCTTAATAGTCTCTTTTTTCCTCTACCCCTAAAGCCTTGTACACACTAGTAGTTTTTTTTTTTTCCTTCAACTCAGCAGGGCTGAATGACAAAAAACTGAATATCTGACATATGTACAGCGATCTCCCCTGCCGCTCTATTGTTTTCTGACAAGGGAACGGCCCCCCACCAGAACACTCCGTGCCATTGGCTGAAAGTGCTCATCAGGAGCCGATCAGCAGAACTTTTTCGGCCATGCCCCTACAACAGAGCCCATCCGAATGGCAGCTTCTGTCGGACTGACTTCAGTAAACACAATTTCTATAAAACAGCCGATGCCACCCAACATTCGGCCATGTGTGTACTAGACTTTAATGACCATCTAACATTTGGGATTAGTCCAGATCCAGCTCTATTTTTGCATGAGAATAGGGTACCACCAGATGCTCCAGAACCTGATCCTGTTCCTCCTTTACATAATATAGTAAGTCATGGTATACTGCAAAATTATGTCACAGGTAACATTGAAGAGTCACAGTGTAACATTTAAAACAGGCGCTTACCATGTCTCCAACGTTTCAGTGAGACACAGCTTGCCTTTCTCATGGCAAATCATATACATATACTGTTCTGTATATAATATCAGCTAAGCAAACAGTTTAGCTGTAATTATTGGGTATATGCAACTTAGTTAAACCTAACTGGCAGACACCTAAAGACATAAAAATGCATTTGATTTGGTTTTTTTGACATTTTCAACACATGTAATAAAGAAAGACATTTACATTATTTGCCAGGAAGAATTTGGTGTATGATCTATAAGGTAAATGACAGACATTTTAGAGAAAATTATATATTGTAAAATAGAATGCACTTTATCTTGGATTATACGTTGCATAGATCATTTTGGAACACAAGGAGCGTTACCTAAAATATTTTAATAGTAATTGTGATTTGTTCTAAGGCACAACAATACATATTGCATTATGTGATGCTAGAGGCTTTAAATTATCATTATATATTTTGAGAAAACTGAAGACCGTGTAACTAGGTATTTGTGTGAGACAACGACCTCAGCCTGCCTGCTTAGTTATATGGAAGGAAAACATCACCAAGTTTTAGAAGGCTGGAAGCCTTTAAGCTCACAGAAATGCCTTTTTACAGCAGCCCAAAGGTGACTCCCTGCAGCCTGGTTCATTTAACAGTTTCTCAGCATAATTCAAAGATACTTTCCATTCTAAATCCAACTCCGAATTGTATTCTGAGGTGCTTCCACATTCTTTCATGATCATCTTATTGTTCTGCCTGCTCCCAAGGGCACCCATTAAGTCAGTTTCCATGTTGCAGATTACAGGCAAGAGTTATAAGCCTCAGGCTGGACTGAACCTGGTTGTAGAAAAGGACCACTCAAATTCTGCAACAAGGGAGCCAAAACAGAGACCTCTAACATTTGCTAGTGATGGAATAAAAAAAAACGTTCTAAGAACGTACACAACGTTCTTCTTATGTTATCTACAAAGATTGTGAGAATTTTTGCAGACTGTAGTCATTTAGAAAGAAATAAAAAAAAATAAAAAACTGGCAATATTGTAACAGATGAACACAAAAGTGCTTACAAGCCTAAAGACGGAAAAAATAAAGAGCTAGTGCTCACCATGCAGTGTAAGGTGAAGCTAAATATTCAGTATTGCCACATGACTTTACTTGTGCAAAAGAAACACAGAATGGTGCTCCAGGACCAACAAATAATCTGGTATTCCTGACAGCAGAATTACCAAAATTTACAGGGGTTCAGATGTATCTGCAGGCCCACCAAGGTATGGAAGTAGGCATGGTCTCTCTGATTCACAATTGCCATCTGGATTTCTATGTCTGAAAAGCCTGTTCCTCAAGGACTAAATGTGATGCAGTACTGACAGTAAGACTGGGGTCTCTTAAGATACCTGTACCAAAAGGATCCAGGCAAAACATAGAAAGTAAAACCCAGAGGAACTTCCACTCCAGTGGGAGCACCAGTGCCCCATGAACTACCAAGTTCAAGTGGTCTACCAGACTGTACAGGGACTCAACTGAAGCCTAACTGAATTACCAAGCAACTAGAGGTCTTGCTCACCACCAGCATAAACCTGTTCCACAACACGGTTTCAAAAGTTCCAGGGTTCAGAAAAGGGTCACAGGATCCCAGGCAGGGTCTCAGGAGATAAATAGTCCATAGCCCTCTCACAACTTTGTGCTGTTCCAACACCTCATGGACATGGCTCATGCTGGCTGCTTCTTGACCTTTTCAGCCCTCTCTCGTGTGTGGCTTACCTCTACAGAACCAAGATATCCAAAGTAAGGGTTTGAGGCTCTTTCCCACCCAAGATGCCTCTGAGACTCCAGATTCTAGGTCCCATATCAGGACTTGGTAATCCTGGAAAAACTGTATATCAGTTCTCCCATTTCACCGGATCACCCAAAAACCATTTGCCCAGCACAGATGAGAATCTGATAGTCCCTGAGTACTCCAACTGCTTCTTGTCATCCTCCTTAAAGAAGCCACAACCGAAACAATGGGTATACATACCTCCCATTCAGGACCCATCTATGACGTACTGTACAGTATGAATTTGTGATATCTGGGTGGCCTCTGTAAGTTGTAAATCACTGTAGTAGCCCTTGCATTTTTTTCCACTAATGCAAAGCGTTCTGTTATTGGAAAAGGTGGAGAACATGATGTCACCACCCCTCCACTCCAGCTCAAATCAGAGAATGTTTTGTATTCTTTAGGAAAAATGCAAAGCATTATCTGAATGGCAGCTGTGCTAAACAACTAACCCCCCCTCCGGTTATTATATAGAAGAACAACTGCTTGGCACAACACCCAGAAGATCACATCCCTCACTGTAGTAGCTTGAGCCAGTGTTTCTCAACCTTTTTTCAGTCACGGCACCCTTTAAAATTATAGACAATCTCAAGGCACAGTTTAAGATTATGGACTGTCTCGAGGCACCCCATCCTAAAATGTAAAAAAAACTGTTCTACAAGCTTTACACAATGCAGCATTATCCACGCATAGGACACCCAACATTAGAGGTAATTTATTCTTTCAAAGCAACTACACTTTTGGACACTGGCTAGTATTCCAATGTTTCGCTTCTCCCTCAATTTCTCTCCATCAGTCACCTAATTTCAACCCAGTCCTGAGGGAGAGAGGCATGGGAGGTTCAAACAAGGATGCTGTGGAGGCAACAGACATCCTCCTTAACTGATTGCGTCATTGGTTGTTAGGATGCAAGTGTCTACAAAGTCCTAATGGTGCATAATAAAAACCTGTGGCTTTGTGAACCTAAAAGGCAGGCTTGATCCACCTGCTGCCTTGTATACAATGTTTGATCAGTTTTTAGGCATTTTGCCAAGGCACCACAGGGTGCATGGGCACTCTAGTTGAAAAAGGCTGGCTTAGGCCACTATAGTGGTTTCTAGCTAACAATAAAGGTTTCTCAGTATCACATATGCATACTTACATTGGGCCAAGCTCGCCCAATGTAAGTATATGTATGTAACCAGGACAATAGTTTATATGGACTTTTCCCCCTGTTGTTGCTTCATTATTCTTCTGTGGAAGTGACAGAGTTCAGTTTAACAGTTGCTTGTGTACGAATGCAGCAGCCATCTTAAAGAAGACTATTAGTCAAACATTTAATGATGCATAAATGCCATGGCCATCTTTAAAGATGCCACTGGGGGCAGCCATTTTGGCGGTGTCTGGTTCTGTCTAAAAAGGAGGAGGAGCTAGACAGGGCAGAAGAGTGAAGACACATGGTAAGCGGGTGCAGGGGTCTTGCCTATCTGCAAGGAACCCCACCTCTGGAGATTGCTCCCTGAGAGCATTTGGGAATCCACTGCTGGAGACAGAAACCAGGTGTGCTCAGGATCCTGTTGCAAGTGACTGTCACCCAAGGACACTTCTAGGAAACCAAGGGACAAGCTGCTGTTCATAACTTTGACTTGGAAATTATAGGACTATCCCCTGGGAGGGTGTTAGGCGTTCGGTGAACACTTTGTGTGCCTAGAATGCATGATAGAGCCTCCCCTCCCCCTGCGGATGTCTAAAGTTATATTGAACTGAGTCTGTGTGAACGCATAGAGGTTGTCTGAGTGAGTGCAGTTTTGGTAAGAGCTCAAACTTCAGCACGCTGACTTTATTCCCTATTGAGACTGCTTTTTCTTAAAGAGCCCAGACACGGCCAACCAATGGGCTTATCTCATCTACTATAATAAGCCTATTTTTCCTCTTGGTAATATGCATAGACTACTCATACAATTGCATGTGGCTAGAAAGGGGATTTAAGTGATTTTAATGGTTGTTGGTGTCAGACGAGCTGGTCTAAGTATTTCAAAAACTGCTGAACCATTTCTAGGTTTTACCGAGAATGGTCCAAAAAAGAGGAAATATCCAGTGAGTGGCAGTTGTGTGGATGAAAATGCCTTGTTGAGGTCAGAGGAAAATGGGCAGACTGGTTTGAGATGAAAAAAAGGCAATACTAACTCAAGTAACTACCCATTACAACCAGGGTATGCAGAATACCATCTAAGAAGGCACAACACATAGAACCTTGAAGCAGGAGACCACACCAGGTGCCACTCCTGTCAGCTGAGAAAAGGAAACTGAGGCTACAATTCGCACAGGCTCACCAAAATTGGACAATAGAAGATTGGAAAAAAGTTGCCTGGTCTAATGAGTCTCGATTTCAGCTGCGACAATCAGATGGTAGTGTCAGAGTTTAGAGTAAACAATATGAAAGCATGGATTCATTCTCCCATGTATCAATGGTTCAGGCTGCTGGTGGTGTAATGGTATGAGGGATATTTTCTTGGAACATTTTGGGTCCCTTAGTACCAATTGAGCATCATTTAAACGCCGCAGCCTACCTCAGTTTTGTTGCTGACCATGTGCATCCCTTTATGACTACAGTGTACCCAACATCTGATGACTCCTTCCAGTAGGATAATGCACCATGTCACAAAGCTCAAATCATCTCAAACTGGTTTCTTGAACATGACAATGAGTTCCCTATACTCCAATGGCCTCCACAGTCACCAGATCTCAATCCAATAGAGCACCTTTGGGATGTGGTGGAACAGAAGATTTGCATCATGGATGTGCAGCGTACTTATCTGTAGCAACTGGGTGATGCCATCATGTGGCCAAAATATGGACCAAAATCTCTGAGGAATGTTTCCAATACCTTGTTGAATCTATGGCGTGAAGAACAAAGACAGTTCTGAAGGCAAAAGGGGGGCCAACCTGGTACTAGCACAGTGTACCTGATAAAGTGGCTGGAGAATATTGCTTTGTTGTTTATGTGCTCTTTATCATACTGATTATCTTTTCTCAGATTGTCGCTGTTAAAAAAAATTGTTAAAACTACTAAGATGTGTCAGTAAGTGCTGGGTGAGCCAGGTGTGTCATCTCCAATTACACATTATATCCAGCTGCACCTCCAGAGGTGGAGCTACATATGAAAAAGATATCACTGCTGGAGTTCAGCTTTACAATAATTCTGATTTTGATCGAAGCAATGGCCTCTTTACGACAACCCTGGGCAGTGGTTGTCGCTGTCTGCAGGCGGGGGGCTTATTGGAATCTAGAAGCCCCCTTTAACAAGAGGGCCCCTAGGTCTGCATGCTTGGATAAGGGTCTAGTATGGATTTTGGAAGATACCCCACTCTGTTTTTTCTTTTTAATTTGGTTTACAAGACCGAAGGGCCTGGTATTGACTGTGGGGGGAACCTATGCCGTCTTTTTTAAACATTTTTCTGTTGCCCGGGTAATGGCCCCCCATTCTTTTCTTTACATTCATCGGTCAGTTGGGAAGCCCGCTAACAGTTGATGACTCATAGTTGTTAAGGACGCGGGCAGCTTCCCAGCCCGCTGCTTAACAACCAGCTATTTCTTCACACAGAATTTGAATCGGTCTATCGTTTTTCAACTGATCTGAATTCTAATCTTTCTGAAAAGTTGGAATTTGTTAAAAAAAGGAATAAATTAAACAAATTTTACCAGATTTCAACTAAATTCTTTACTAGTTATGAGAAGCAAAAAAATGCACCACCAGATAGCGGCAGACTGGGTGCATCTAAACCATATAAATTTGCCACATCCTAACGTCTAGATTAGAAAATGGGATTAAGAAAACATGGACTTTACTGGCACAGATCGATAAAATATAACCTTTATTGTTAACAGATTAAACAAAACAAACTAAACAAATTCTGACACATAAAAATAATCAACCAAAAAAAAAAAAAGGAAAGTACAAAGAAAAGGTAATTCCAAACTACCACATTATACAAAAATACATTTAAATATACATAGACTCTGTGACATTGATCATATTATAAATATCTCCCAAAGGGAGGCAAAGAGATACCACTTCCCCTCCCGGGGATCTGTAGATAGGATTGTCACAGATGTCAAAGGTAGACGGAGTGTGAGCTAGGCTGACATGTTTTGCAGATATGCTTCATCTGGAGCTCTGGTTCATCACTCTGTATGACAAAACATTTACTGTTAGCTACTCTATCAGAAATAAAAATAAAATAAACAACTTTTTGGATAGTTTAAGTTTAGATACAATCTGCAAAGACAAAAGTATAATAAAATAGGCTACTGATTAATAACATGCTGACAGGTTTATGTCTAATTGGAGGAACCAACCATACTTGCAACCCTGCATTGGGAAATCCCCAACAAGGAGAGAACATGGGGATCCACACAATAAGAATATCCTTAAACGGTGTAAGGAAAAGGGAATCAAGGATAATAATGATAAGTATAACATACCTGTAAAGGTGCTTACAAGAGGGTGCTTCGAGGAGGGTGATCGGAGGAGCCAGCAAAGTTAGATCAATATATATATGTTAAAGTATCTACAAGAGCATTAATCCTTGTCCAACTGGGGCTACAATTAGATAGTATAGATGATTGACCATATGTGGCCTCTACAGATATAAAAGAAAAATATCACATATCTGTATAGACTGAGTTAAGGGGAAAAGCACCACTGGACCTCAAACCTGTTACATCCAGGATTGCGGAAAAAACGACAGAGTTGAATCTTAGGTATAAACACCAACCCATCGAATTGTATAGAAAAATTAGAGTGTACACGAAGAACATAGCACATGGTGGTAAATAAAAATAGTGTAAAAGGTCACAATCAAGTACTTTAAGGGCTCACCTGAGAGACCACTCAATAACCATTTAGATAAGATTAGGTCTCTGGTAGTCAGGTAGAGAGGGATCAAGTAAAGTCATTGAGGTCCTAGAAGTAAATACATCAGAACTGATCCTAACATCCAAAGAGAATGGTATAACACATGACTAATTATAACAATATGCAAAGTGGCCTAAAACACCATAGATAAATTGGCTGTAAGGCCAGCATTATAGTATGTAGAGGGCCAAGATGTAAGCTAGAACATTGTTAAAAAGTATAAAGCGGCAAGCTCACAGTGTTGGTTAAAGGACAATGTTTAAATGTAATCTTGTTGCAGGCGATGGGGAGTAGGTGACTGGTAACCAGCCAGTAATATATTTACAGAAATATGAGCAGTATATCTATAAGTAAATGAAAGGAATACTCTAAATTAAAGTTATATTGTAAAGAAAGTTGCTTTGTATCAACTTGGTCAGAAAAAACCCATAAACACCATAAGCACATAAACACCATAAAGAAGGTGCAGAGACATAGCACCATACGAGACCAGTAATTAGAGATGAATAGGAAAGATCAGGACCAGTCCCAAGAGACGTGGCCGCACGTTCCTCCCAAAGTGAAAGAGATACCCCCATCACAGCCCCACCCGGTGGATCCTCACAAGAAGATACCTATACAACAAACAATGGTTCTGATTATAAAGTATTACATAGAAAAATGGGAAATAAATAGAAACAATAAAGAATAAAAAATACGTATACAATGGACATAATATCACGTGTACATCCCTGCTGGATGTCCCCAGTACAATTCCACGGGGTGTACGTCCAGCTAGAGGGTAACAATAATGATACCACAAATAAACAAGTTAAATTACGTCACAAATAGCAAAATGGTTGTTTTTAGAATAACTATGTACTTCCAGAAATCTTCATACAATAACATAGTGTCCTATAAATAATAACATTGTAGAAGTAAAAAAAAAAAGGAGAAGAGAGAATCTTATAATATATCCTAGTCAATGATAGTAGTGGGGCCATTTTTAAATGCCACAGTAATCCTGAGAAATATAATCTAAAGAAATGGTTTATAGGATTGAGTTTCATTATGCCCAGGCAGCGGGTTGTATTTAACCGTTCAATCCAGAGGGTTTCTCTCTGGAGGATTCTTTTGTCCCAGAGCCCCCCCCCAACCCCGCCCCCCCCGGGGGTCCTGAGAGATCATATTCAATACCACAAATTGGACTTTGCTACTGTCAAATCTGTGATTAAGGTCTAGGTGCCTACTCGCAGGAGTGAGCATCTTTCAACTCGAGGTGTGGTACATGTGGTCGTTGATTCCCTGGTGGAGTTGGGGTATCGTTTTGCCCACATAAAATGCTCTGCACTGACATACCATCAGGTATACCACTCCTCGAGTGGAGTAGTCAGCCTTAAATTTGGGGACATGAATCTCCCCATTCGGTAACAGAAATTTGGATCCAGTCTTAACCCACGTACAAAATGCACAGTTCTCACATCCAGATATACTTCTAGGCCGAGTGCCCCGCCTCTCGACAGGGTCGTAATCACTAGATGTCATCCTGTCGCGAAGCGAGGCTGTCCGCCTGAAGACAATCTCTGGATGTTCTTGAACATATTTTTTAACGATAGGGTCCTCACATAGGAGCAGTTGTTCAGAAAACAAAGAAGTGGAGCTCCATGCTCTGATTTCTCTGCCTGTCCAAGCCTCCTCCTCTGCTCAGGTCAGGAGGGAGGAGTGTTAACCCTAAAGGCTCTGTTCATGTAATGTAGTCACTGCACAATCAGACAGCTCACATCCCATACAACGGGTCACACCTGGTGGAAATTTGCAACAGTTTTCTATACGGAAAACTGCCGCATTCCCTTTGCTAATCAGGTGCAGACCTGTGCTAGTTTCTGTTTTGCTCTGAAATAGAAACTGGATTAGGTGGTACAGATAGATCTGAAACAGGTCTGCCTTCTCTGTTAATGTGGTACACACAACTTCTGACAGTTTCTTACTCCAGTATAATGGCATAGGAAGCTTAGTTTATTCCACAGATTGTTATTACTATGTCATGTATACGTGACCCTTGATCTGCATATGACATCACTTCAAGAAATCTTAGAATTAGGCAAACATTTAATTATGTCTCTTCCCTAAGTGTCATCCCTCGATACAGTACTGATAACAGTAATATCAATAATGATATATTCAAGCATTAAAGTTGTTGTAAACCTCAGACATGAAATATGAAGAATGCATATCCCTCTATAGTGTGCACTTGTCTCAATTAGGAGCACTAAGTGTCATTTCTGTCTGCTGCTTCCTTCTTCTGCTACCAGCAGGAATCATATCTGACAGCCAAGAGGAAAAAGGTGACATTGGAGGGATCCCTAGCCGATTGACAACCTAAGATCTGTGCCGTGTGCTGTGTGAAGGGGGCGGAGGTGTCTCTTCCCTCCAGTAGTTTGTCAGAGCTCTCCTAACTGAGCCCTGCAGTGTGTAGTTTCAGCACTTTGCCTCCTTTTTTCCGACAGCTCAGACAAGCTTTATAAACGCTGCACTTTGAACAAATGTAGAGAAGAGAGGACTACCCATAAACAAGTTCAACTTATGTAGGAATGATTTGTTTCATCTCTGTGTATAACCCAAGGTCAGTCACTTCACTGGGTATATGTAAGAGTTTACAACCACTTTAAGCCATCTCTAATATTGGAGGGGAAGGAGACAATATATTTGCTTATATGCAAACTGCTTTTGTAACTGATGTGATCCAAAGACATCACACTCCTAGCAAAGTGTGAATCAGCCTCAGCACAGTCTCCTCCCTTGCCATGCCGCTGACACGTTTCGTCCTTTGCACAGGCTTAGTCATAGAGGTCTCCAGACTAAGCCCTGTGAGCGGGGTCAAATGTATCAGGGGGTTGTGGCCTGGGAGGAGCCGAGGCTGAGGCCACTTCACATGCTAGGAAAGTGGAGTCTATGGATTACATCTTAACACAGCGGGTTTGGATGAGCTTTTCAGGTGCCGGCACCTGGGTACGGTGGATGGCCAGAGCGAACTTAGGGATGTTCTAAATATTATATGACACCCTTTTGTAAATGATCTACATTATTATCGGTAAGTGATATGTAAAAATGTGGCACTTCATTTGCAAATGGAGTACTTTTGTTCATGAAAATAAGCATTTTTTCTTCCGGTTACTGGTGAGAAGACCTTTTCTGTTCATCATGTGGGACAGACTTAAAGCTTAAAGTAAACACAAAAATAATATAGTTATCACAGCTCCACCTCGCGAAGAAGTTTGCGTGACGAGTGAAACGCATCAGCATGACATCATCATGTTGGTGATGTTTGGAATCAGTTAACCTTCTACCGATACCCTACCTTTAGCAGGAAGTGAGCTGCGGCTTGACCAAGGAAGTGCACATGGAGATCGCAGGATCTGGTGCTGGGAGTTCAGGGAGCGGGATTATTCCCCCTGTAAAGACACCTGGAGAGTCCAGTGTAGACTATATGGTCTGGAAACCTCGGGAAGTGGTGAGATCTACTGTGACTTTACCCTCCAGGGTCCATATACTTGCACATAAAATCCCCACCGCTGTTTTCACTCCACTTTCATATCCTCACGATTCCAGAGCTGTGTAAATGGCAAGCTGGTGCACCCTGCAACTGCAGTGAGTCTATATTGGGACACAAGAAACAGGAAATTACATTCCTATTTAGTTACTATCCTGATCAATTATCTAATACATCCTGTCTTACACACCAGTGCTCAGGTTTGATTCACCTGTAATCAATTTTTCCATATGGTTTGCATGCACTGATTCGTGGAACGTTATACTGATCCCCCTGTTATTGAGCATTTCGCCCTTCTCCAAGGGGCGTTATCAAAGACAATTGATAATGCCCCTTGGAGGCGGGCGAAACGCGTCGACACACTTCAGGCAAATGGCTACCACTAGACGTCACTTCCAGGATCCCGTGGAACGCATGCCGGCTGCATTCCCGCAAGGAGCTGTGATCGCTTTTTCAGTGGATATTGTATCTTCTACATGCCCAGTATCTTTTACTGCTTGTGAGTACTTTTAACTATTTATATTAATAAACCTTTTGCGGGCTTCACTATGTCCGTTTATTCCTTTTTTGAGTGAAACCGGAGAGAGTTTCTTGGTTGGAAAACTACAGGTCCATACAAATCTTAGGCTCATTTGACCCACTGGCTCTGGTGAGTGGATTCTCTTAGGGGGACCCGAGGCACCTTCCACTGTGTGGAGCGCCATAGCACCTGTGGCATCAGCACCTTATTGAGCACCATTGCACTTAATAAAGGGACTAATAATTTGAGCAAAATTTTTTGAATTGTTATATTGTGGACATATAATATACAGTTATTATTTGCACTTTTGCACTTATATTGAGCACCTTATTTTGGCTCATTACCTTTGTATTTAATATTGTTTGGATTTAGCACAATTGCACTTTATACACCTACGTATAATCTAATTCAGTACTATTGCACTTTATTGTTTATGTATTTATGTTATTTACACCTAAGTATTTATATTTCACTATTTATATTAATAACATGGCCTCTAAATGTTTGGGATCTTCACCTTTTTTGAACATCCCATACTTTTAGTTTTAATGGGTATATGGAGAGTGCTTTCAGTAAAGCGGGCTGGTACTTCGCATAAGCATTTAAACCACAGTGAATTTATGTGGATGTTTAAACTTAAAGCTTAATACCGTATAGGATTATGACAACGTATATACCATTATTAATGTGCACATTGGGGGGATTTATCAGGAAAGATGCAGAAGGAATTAGGCGCAGATCCAGCTGCCATTCATTTAGTAAAGGATTTGCAATGATTTCTGTGTATTTATGACCCCTGCATCCTACAATCCTGGACAGCCCCACTGCAAGTTTTTCTAACATCTGTGACAGATTTGGCTTTGTACATGTAACAGTTTTTTCCTAAAATATGCAGTTAAGAAGAGGTCAGGTTGTGTTTTATTTTGGTGCAGTTCCACTATTTGAGCAGCATAGAAGGAAGATTTATAAATCAAGCTGCAGTCCTACAGTAAGACCTCTTGCACATGTGGGCATCTAGCTGTTGTGTGCCCCTCCCAGCATTTTAGGGCGCCCAGGAGGGATAGGTGCAGCATTCAGCCCCACTGCCTGCAGCCTGTCAAAGTCTTTAGGGCCCTATGCATTCAGGGATGAATTCCTGGTAAGCATGAGCAAGAAGAGATTTGAAGATATTTACAATGCTGATGCCTTTGCTTTGAATATTTTCACAGTAACACACAAACTGAAGTTTGCCCTTTCCAGACAACAATGTGGGAAGACTTAAATAGGAAGTTCACTGACCCCCGCCCCCCTTTTTATGTGTTATCCAGGGTTGCATTCAGTTCACATGCTCCCCTATGCAGTGGATCCAGCTTTTAGCTGTTTTGATCCACTGTGCCGCTACCATATGCCCTGTCCCCTTCCACCATCTTTGCTCCTGACCTTAAGTGATTCTTTCTAATTCAGGCAGCCTAAAGACATGTGCCAGGCCCAACCTCTTCCAGCCACCATGAATAGAAAAGTGAAGCATCCTGGGATATTTGACAAGGTTGGCCCTGCTTGGATGAGTATCCAGACTCGCATATGTGAGCAAGCCAGGATCTACAGTTCTGGGCAAAACATCTGCCTAGAAATTCCCTACCCTACAGTCACACATTAACAGTTATATAGCTTTATGGAAAAAGCTTTCATGTTATTTTCTTACAGACAGGACTCTGAATTGTACATCTAAAGCATGAATGCAGCACATTAAAGACACGGATTTGAGTTTGTTGAGAGAAGCCAGGACTGTTACATAGAGTTACACAAGTCATGGCAATGTGCAGGACCAGAGTTTAGATTTTTGTCTGGGTCATGTGTCTCCATGGAAATGAAAATCACTTAGTGTAACTATGGTAACTACCTTGGGATAACGGCAGAGGTATTAAAAATGGCACTTCTATTTAGTACAAAAGGTATTTTCTGCTACAAGCTCCACAAATAACTAAAACTGGGGTCACCTGTATTCTGTAAAGCAGTGTTAGGTCATCCTGACCTATGACCACCTAAAATTAATAATATATTGCCCCTTTCTATGATATTGGATTATCAGCAACTTGATTGTATAACTTGCCAAAAACGTATATAATGTACATACTATTTGTAGATGGGATACAAATAAAGACAACCTAGAGCAAAATATTACACAATGCTCTCTGTAGGGCCATGTACAACTATGCAATATGTCTGAAAATTGCTGTTTTGTATAGATGAATGATAAAAATAAAGTGAGATTATGAAAATACTTCTTGGAATGAACAAAATGCAAGCACTAGCCATAACTCCCAACACTGAATAAAAATCAGGACATTTAAGATGTACCCTCATCCACCAAAACTCCAATCTGTATTTACATATGGTATATATAGTGCCTTGAAAAAGTATTTGAAAAAGTCATGTTACAAACAAAACCCTTAATGTATTTTATTGGGATTTTATGTGATAGGCCAACACAAAGTAGCACATCATTGTGAAGTGGAAGGAAATTGATAAATGGTTTTCAACATTTTTTACAAATAAATATCTGAAAAGTGTGGCGTGCATTTGTATTCAGCCCCCGTGAGTCAATACTTTGTAGAACCACCTTTCCCTGCAATTCCAGCTGCAAGTCCTTTTGTGTATTTCTCTACCAGCTTTGCACATCTAGAGAGTAACATTTTTGCCTATTCTTTTTTACAAAATAACTCAAGCTCTGTCAGATTGGATGGAGGGCGTCTGTGAACAGCAATTTTAAATTCTTAATGTGTGATAGCTCTGCCCAATGAATAAAACCCTAAATGAAATGTACATATAACAATAAATAACTAAAACTAAACACAAATCATTTAAATAATAAAGTGCTGGTGCTAACATTCAATTGAAAAAGCACTGGTAGTGTCATGGTACCAGCACTTTTTCTATTGAATGTTAGCACCAGTACTTTATTATGTCAATGATTTGTGTTTTAGTTTTAATTTAGGATTTTTTAATTGGGCAGCGCTACACAGTTTTCATTTTTATTTACTGTGGATGTGGGAACACATTAGATGATAGCAGCAGCCACACATTTTGTTTTGTAATAGGTGGCAGCGGGCAACCATTTTGAGTTTTTTTAATTTTCAAGTCTTGTCACAGGTTTTTTAATTGGAGTTGGGTCTGGACTTTGACTGGGCCATTCTAACACATGAATAAGCTTTGATCTAAACCATTCCATTGTAGCTCTGGCTGATGTTTAAGTTCCTGCTGGAAAGTGAACCTCTGACTCAATCTCAAGTCTTTTGCAGACTCTAACAGGTTTTCTTCTAAGATTGCCCTGTATTTGTCTCCATCTATCTTCCCATCAACTCTGACCAGCTTCCCTGTCCCTGCTGAAGAAACGAATCCCCACAACATGATGCTGCCATCATTATGTTTCACGATGAGGATGGTGTGTTCAGGGTGATGGGCAGTGTTAGTTTTCCACCACACATAGCGTTTTGTTTTTAGGCCAAAACGTTAAATTTTGGTCTCATCCGACCAGAGCACCTTCTTCCACATGTTTGTAGTGTCCCCCACATGTCTTCTCGCAAACTGCAAACGAGACTTCTTAAGGCTTGCTTTCAACAATGACTTTCTTCTTGTCACTCTTCCATAAAGGCCAGATTTGTGAAGTGGATGACTAAAAATTGTCCTGTGGACAGATTCTCCCATCTGAGCTGTGGATCTCTGCAGCTCCTCCAGAATTACCCTGGGCCTCTTGGCTGCTTCTCTGATTAATGCTCTCCTTGCCCCGGCCTGTCTGTTTAGGTGGATGGTCATGTCTTGGTAGGTTTTCAGTTATGCCATACCCTTTCTGTTTTTAGATGATGAATTGAACAGTGCTCCGTGAGATGTTCAAAGCTTGGGATATTTTTTTTATAACTGTAACCTGCTTTAAACCTCTCTACAAATTGTATCCCTGACCTATCCAGTGTGTTCCTTGGTCTTCATGATGTTGTTTGTTCACTAAGGTTCTCTAACAAACCTTTGAGGGCTTCACAGAACAGCTGTATTTATACTGAGATTAAATTACACACAGGTGGACTCTATTTACTAATTATGTGACTTCTGATGGCAATTGGTTCCAGTTGATTTTAGTTAGGGGTTTCAAAGTAAAGGGGGCTGAATACAAATGCACACCACACTATTCAAACATTTATTTGTAAAAAAAATATTGAAAACCATTAATCATTTTCTTTCCACTTCACAAGTATGTGCCACTTTGTGTTAGTCTATCACATAAAATCCCAAAAATACATTTACATTTCTGGTTGTAACATGACAAAATGTGGAAAATTTCAAAGGGTATGAATACTTTTTCAAGGCACTGTAGTGCAAATCCAAATCTTCACTGAGCCCAACTTTTTAGGATCCCAGTTACTGTGACATAACTTACCTTTAATTCTCATCCTGTACATAGCTGGATTACTAAAGCAGGTGCCAGGACTGAAAACGGCATTGCCAATTCTAAAATCCACTGGAGCATGCTGTTGGTGGCAGCACCCAGGCTTGATGGTATGAGTTCCTCATATGATTCATATAGATACAAAATGAGGTGCCAAAGCAAAAATTCAATCAAGGGTCCTAAAAGATTTAAATTATTATTGGGAAATAAATGATCTAAAAACATCCAGCTCATTTAGGGGGGAACAAACCCCCACAGGTCTGGTGCTCCATTTTGTTTCTATGGTTTGAGCTACTGTTGAGTGCCCATTGAGGGAAGCCTTGCTGTGTTGGAACCACCTTTCCAGAACTGTTACGCTTGTTTGAAGTTTTGCTTTATCTGACTGCATGTACAAATTTGAAAGTTCCCAGCGCACCCTTAAATATGTGTCAAACACAAGGCCTGCGGGCCGAATGCGGCCCCCAGGCCATTTCATGTGGCCCTCGCACCTCTCCTGAAGCTGCGGCACTCCCTTGTCTCTGTCCCCACCTTGTCTCAGTAGTCGGCAGCAGAGAGGACAGAACCCCTTTGCCAGATCCTGTGCTGCTGTAGAAAGGCCCGTCTTTGCCCAATCCCCCTTATCAGCAGAGAGAGGGGCAGAATTCCTCCTACAGGTCCTGCATCTCGCTGTGCAGCCACAAAACCACTTTGTCTCTGCCTCCCCTGGTCTCAGCATTCAGCAGCCTCTGTAAGCTGACTCCAGCCCTCCTCTGGTTCTCCTCCAGACCTTTCAATTTCTTCTTACCAGATCCACAAGCATCTTCTTCTTGGCAGTAGCACAAGGTAAGGGGGTGCTTTGTGATGTAAGGAAGGGTGGGTGACTCTTGACTTATGATGGTGGGGGGCTCTTGACATCTCATGTAAGGGGGCGTGGGGTGCTCTGGACATCTAATCTTACAGATATAACTGGCCCTTTGAGGACAACCATAATGCTGATGCGGCACGCAATGAAATTGAGTTTGACACCCATGCTTTACACCCTCCAGAGGCCATACTGAAGCCATAGTATATATCATGCCACGAACCATTTTGTAGCCAATACATTTATAAGCAATAGTATAGGGATCCTTTATATCAATACAAGCCACTTGTATATTCAATTTAAATGATTCCTTAAATTACTGCCTTTTCTGCCAAATTGTAGGCGACCATTGCCAAAAAAGTAAGAAGATGTAGGAAATGTATTTTATAGCAGTGGAAGACATTAGTGAGGAAATTTATTAAATGCAGTAAAATTACATTTAATCCGGTATAGTATGCATCACAAATTTCTAGATCTGATGTCATACCTTGTAACATCTGCCAGGCTTGGTATTGTATCAGAGAAAACTTGTTGATATATCAAACCTAATACGGTTTGTGTGTCTGGTTCCTTTTTAATAAATTCTCCTTAGCTGCTTGTGGAACAACCATTGAACACTGAATTGCCATTAGCGTATACTACGTCCTAAAGCAGACCTTGCACTTTATGCAAGCTCTATTTTTTTTAGTGTGCTCCCTTACCGTTCCTTGTGCAAGGGGTCACTACCCTGCCAACAAGAGCTCAGTGGATGCTAAATGCTCCAATATTGTGAGAACATGCTGCAGCACAGTACAGGGTCATCTTGGCAAGATTTGGGCAACTCAACACTCCCCTAGATATTGCGATAATAACGTTGCCACCCTCATCCAGGTACCTTGAACAAAGCCGGAGGAAAGGTAGGTATATTATTCAATTTTTTTCCCATAGATGTCCTATAAAATGTACTGTGGTTTAGCCAGGGCCGTTTGAAGGAATTTGGGGGCCCCAAGCAAAATGGACATGGAGGCCCCCCGCACACACGCAAAGCCTACAGGAACCACGGCTGGGGCGGCGCTGGTGCGCAGATGCGCGCCGCCGCGCACTCTACCCCTAGCGAGATGCCGTGACGTCATGCCGCTCGTTTGTGTTTTGGGATAATGTCAGTCTGTGTCTTGGGTCTTGGGGCCCCAGGCCAGCTCGGGGCCCCAAGCAATTGCTTGTTTTGCCTGCCTTGACGCGACGGGCCTGGGTTTAGCAAGAGGAAGTGGTGTCACACTAAGGCTACATGCACACGGATGTTTGGAGGTCTAAAAATTTGGCCATCATAAAATCCAAGCATTTTTCCATGCCTGGGGAGCTGAAAGTGGTGCGTACAGCTGCCCATAGAAGTGAATCGCTGTGTGCAACTGTGCTTCGCCATAAACACATAAAATGTATTCCCTGAACATGGTCGATTCTGCATTTTGAGGGATTATGTCATGTGCTCATGTTTAGACCGATACACAAATGCATTGGCATTTACCCAAGAATGATAGTGTACAGCCATTCACTTCTATGGCTAGTTGTATGCACCACCTGTATATCCCCAGGCATAGAAAAACACTGCGATTTTATGCTAAGCATATTTTTAGACCTCAAAACATCAGTATGTAGGTAGCTTAATAAAAGCAGACCTTGTGTTTTAGGTGCAACATCTTATTTAATATACTTTAATATCAGCAAAGCTGTAGATGTAGCTGCAGAATGGTTTCTTCTAATCACTGTGTGCCAAGAAAGGGAAAATAGTTTAGACAATATAATACATTTCTCAGACCTCTGCTGGCTACTCTGTTTCATCTCTGACATTTACGATTGCAAAGGTTTGACACACAAACTCCTCTGTGGGCTGTTTGGCCTCGTCTACCTTCTGGCCTTATACTTCTGTTCCCTTCTGTGTTGGTATTCTCGGTTTCTCTTTAGCACATCTTTATATGACACTCTTGCTGCCCCTGTTGAACTCTATTATATCTTCATAAGCCCTGTATATACAACATTGACTCAAGGCATACAGCCAGAATTTATTGTTTTCTGGTTTAAAGTCAGTTAAAGCAGTATTAAACCCAAAAGCAAACATTCATTATATTGTAGCTTACCAGTTCTTAGATGTGATGGTTGCATTCCTTTTCCTTTTTAGGCTTTCTTTGTTCTGTTTTTATCTGATGATCCACCAGATAGCAAGTATAGTTGTGTTTCGCAAGCTTAAGTGCCGGTTCACACTATAGCGTGTGCGGCGATCGCATGTAATATCGGAGCACACTGCTCCTTCATTACATGCGATCGGATGTGCAGTGCGAATTCACCCATACACTTTGTATGGCTAAATTCGCACTGCACCCGCACAAAAGTCGCACAGGACCCTTTTTTTCAGCCGCATCAGGATCGGATCGCACAGTGGTTCACTCCTGTGCGAACTGTCAGATCGCACTGCGATATGCGATCAAACTGGGAGTGTCGTTAACATTTAATTGACACCCCCTGCGTATCGCATATGGCAGTGTGAACTGCCAGATGTGCGTTTGCGATGCGGGAACAGGCTGCGAATTCGCAGCCTTCCCGCATCGCACAAGTGTGACCCGGCACTAAAGTGATTGTAAAGTTTCTTGTTTTGATTTTGTAACAAACATGTTATACTTACCTTCTCTGGGCAGTTGGTTTGGCACAGAGCGGCCCAGATCCTCCTCTTCTTGGGTCCCTCTTATGTGCTCCTGGCCCCTTCATCCTGTTGAGTGCCCCCTCAGCAAGCAGCTTGCTATGGGGGCACCCGAGCCGAACCACAGCTCTGTTTATCCATTCAGACATGGAGCTGCGACCCGGCCCCACCCCATCTCTCTCCTGATTAGCTGACTGACTGTGATTGACAGCAGCGGGAGCCAATCGCGCCATGCTGCTGACTCTGAGGGGAGTCCCAGGCAGCTGAGAAACTCCTGCAACATTGTTGGATAAAGATGGGCTCAGGTAAGTATTATGGGGGCTGCTGCGCAATAGAATGCATTAAGATGAAAAAAAAAACTATTTCCTTTCCAATCCCTTTAAGCCCTCTAGCGCAATGTATCAATTTACATGGATGAGACAAACCACTTAATACAGGCAGGGATGATTAAAATGATCAGCTTATATTGATTCATGTTAAACCTTTATCCCAAAAGGAAGAAAACTGATGTAACTGATTATAAAGTGTGAGCTGGAGGTTGGCTTCAATTTGTCAGTGTATCTAAATCTGCTAATAGATTTTAAACTGCCCCCCCCCCAGGCGGACATAGGGGTTGATTACTATAGGCAAATACACCGTGCACTGCAAGTGCACTTGGAAGTGCAGTCGCTGTAGATTTGAGGGGAAGATTGGAAATGAAGGAAAGCTCCACTGATTTCTATCATCCAATCATGTGCAAGCAAAAATGCTGTTTTTTTTTTTTCCTTGCATATCCACCTCAGATCTACAGCGACTGCACTTCCAAGTGCCCTTGCAGTGCACTTGTCTTTAGTACATAAACCCCAATGTCTGTTGTGGCTCCTGTGCTTATCCCTCCAGAGTTGTGCCTCACTAATACAGGAGGTGTGTTACTGTGCAGATCACCAGGTGAAAACAAAGGGGACAAAAAGGCAAAGAAAAAAAAAAACTGATGCAACAACTACCTCTAATGATTGGTAGGCTGCATAATAATACATTTTTGCCTATGTGTTTAATGGCACTTTAACCACTTAAGCCCCGGAGCATTTGGCTGCTCAAAGACCAGGGCTTATTTTGCGATTCGGCACTGCGTGACTTTAACGGACAATTGCGCGGTCGTGCAACGCTGTACCCAAATGAAATTGACGTCCTTGTTTTCCTACAAAGAGGGCTTTCTTTTGGTGGTATTTGATCACCTGTGCGATTTTTATTTTTGCGCTATAAACAAAAAAAATAGCGTCAACTTTGAAAAAATAACAATATTTTTCTAATTTTTTTATATGAAATTCCCCCCAAAAAAATGTAAAAATCAAAATTTTTTAACATTTTAGGCCAATTTGTTTTCTGCTACATATCTTTGGTAAAAAAAAAAAAAATCGTAATAAGCGTATTTTGATTGGTTTGCGCAAAAGTTATTGCATTTACTAACTAAGGGAAAGTTTTTCTTTTTAATGAGTAATGGCAGCGATCTGCTTTTTTTTTTTTTTTTGCGGGACTGCGACATTTGCGGCGGACAGATCGGACCCTTGACTGACATTTTTGACACTTTTGGGGGTACCAGTGACATTACTACAGTAGTCAGTGCTATAAATATGCACGGTTACTGTAAAAATGACACTGGCAGGGAAGGGGTTAACTTTATTATTGATCAAGGGGTTAAGTGTGTCCCTAAGGGTGTGATTCTAACTGTAAAGGGTCGTGGCTTGTGATGTAAGTACAGAGACATACGATCCTACATAGCAGGATCGTATGATCTCTGCAGTTACATCAGGGAGAATTGTTTACATCAGCCGCCTGCCTTTCTCCCTCTCCAGCGGGAGATCGCGAGTGTCTGGCCGGTCACTCGCACGGGGATGCCCGTGAACGAGCGGGGGCGGGAGTGCGCCTCAGGCGGCGCGCGCTCGCCCCCTACAGGCTCCTGGGGGAGCGACGTAGCACTACGTCGCTTTGCCCAGGAGGGGCTGACTGCCGCAGTAAATATACTGTGGGCGGTTGGCAAGTGGTTAAAGTACAGTAAATATGAAGGATAGAGTAGATAATGGCCCAGTTTTTTTTTTTTTTTTATTTCTATGCCCCTTTGGAGTGATTTTCCTTTACTTCTTGTCTCAAGCTACAACAGGAAATTAGATCTTTCCAAATGAAGGGAAATCCTCTCTTAAACTGGCCATACAGTAGTAGATTTTTTAATGAACATTCGTACAAAAATTAATTTATCAATACATTTTATGACTTGACCAATGTCATTTCAAAGTAATGTAAAATCTTGTTTTGGAGTGAATGGATTTTCCCGAATGAAAGCCACATTCACTGTTAGAAACTCGTTTAATAAAAATTCTCCATCCCGCTCCATTTTTTTTTTCTCGTCACAGCAGTCGAAAATGAATGTCCATTATACCCCACTAACAAATAGAAAATCGAATGAACATCTTCAAACAATAATTTTCAAACAAAATTCTACTAGCATCTGCCAGAAATTTTTTGAAAGATTTTGGATTTTCTCTCACTTTCAGTCCCAGTGACAACGGTTTTAGAAGAAATTGAACAAATCTCCCTGTGCAGGGACAAATATGGCAATACAATTCTGACAGACATTTTACCTCTTTCTTTATCAAAAAAACAAAAAAAATAAAAATTGTCTGTAAATGCAGGGCCGGCCTTTGGGGTGTGCGAGCTGTGCGGCCGCACAGGGCGCCATGGGCAATAGGGGCGCCGTGCGGCCATCACAGCTCGCAAATAATGAAGCCGCACAGCGGGAGGTATGCGGCGACCGCGGCCTGGAGGGTTAACACAGGCCGCGGCCGCCGCTTACATCCCACTGTGCGGCTGTACCTGTGTCTACGAGTTCCGACTCTCTGCACGGCTGACTCGGGCTGAGCTGTATATCTCACACACAGCTCAGCTTCAGGGACGCGAGAGGAGAGAGACAGAGTCCTCCTCCCCCCTCCCCTCCCCTCTCCTCCTTGGTCTGCCCCGCCCACACTCTCCGGGGATGTGTGGGCGGGAATTTTAACACTACACAGAAGAAAAGCTGCAGCGTGAGCCTTCATCCTGGGGTAAGCTTACCCTCTCTCCTGCCCCAGTAACAAATGTAAGGGGGGCTCTGAAGTAAGGCGTGGGGGGCTGTGATGTAAGGGGGGTCTGGGGGGGTCTCTGATGTAATGGGGGTATGTGGGGAGCTCTGATGTAAGGGGGGGCTCTGAAGTAAGGGGGGGGTCTGTGGGGGGCTCTGATGTAAGGGGGGTCTGTGGGGGGCTCTGATGTAAGGGGGGGCTCTGAAGTAAGGGGGGTCTGTGGGGGGCTCTGATGTAAGGGGGGCTCTGAAGTAAGGGCTGGTCTGTGGGGGGCTCTGATGTAAGGGGGGTCTCTGATGTAAGGGGGTCTGTGGTGGGCTCTGATGTAAGGGGAGTCTGTGGGGGGCTCTGATGTAAGGGGGCTCTGAAGTAAGGGGGGTCTGTGGGGGGCTCTGATGTAAGGGGGGGCTCTGAAGTAAGGGGGGTCTGTGGGGGGCTCTGATGTAAGGGGGGCTCTGAAGGGGGGTCTGTGGGGGGCTCTGATGTAAGGGGGGGCTCTGAAGTAAGGGGGGTCTGTGGGGGGCTCTGATGTAAGGGGGGCTCTGAAGTAAGGGGGGGTCTGTGGGGGGCTCTGATGTAAGGGGGGCTCTGAAGTAAGGGCTGGTCTGTGGGGGGCTCTGATGTAAGGGGGGTCTCTGATGTAAGGGGGTCTGTGGTGGGCTCTGATGTAAGGGGAGTCTGTGGGGGGGCTCTGATGTAAGGGGGGGCTCTGAAGTAAGGGGGGTCTGTGGGGGGCTCTGATCTAAGGGGGGGGCTCTGAAGTAAGGGGGGTCTGTGGGGGGCTCTGATGTAAGGGGGGCTCTGAAGTAAGGGCTGGTCTGTGGGGGGCTCTGATGTAAGGGGGGCTCTGAAGTAAGGGCTGGTCTGTGGGGGGCTCTGATGTAAGGGGGGTCTCTGATGTAAGGGGGTCTGTGGTGGGCTCTGATGTAAGGGGGTCTGTGGTGGGCTCTGATGTAAGGGGGTCTGTGGGGGGCTCTGATGTAAGGGGGAATCTGTGGTGGGCTCTGATGTAAGGGGGTCTGTGGGGGGCTCTGATGTAAGGGGGAATCTGTGGTGGGCTCTGATGTAAGGGGGTCTGTGGGGGGCTCTGATGTAAGGGGGAATCTGTGGGGGGCTCTGATGTAAGGGGAGTCTGTGGGGGGCTCTGATGTAAGGGGAGTCTGTGGGGGGCTCTGATGTAAGGGGGGCTCTGATGTAAGGGGGGCTCTGTGGGGGGTCTCTGATGTAAGGGGGTCTGTGGGGGGTATCTGATGTAAAGGGGGCTCTGTGGGGGGTCTCTGATGTAAAGGGGGCTCTGTGGGGGGTCTCTGATGTAAGGGGGGCTCTGAGGGGGGGTCTCTGATGTAAAGGGGTCTGTGGGGGGTATCCGATGTAAGTGGGGCTCTGTGGGGGGTATCCGATGTAAGTGGGGCTCTGTGGGGGGTCTCTGATGTAAGTGGGGGCTCCGTGGGGGGTCTCTGATGTAAGTGGGGCTCTGTGGGGGTCTCTGATGTAAGGGGGGCTCTGAGGGGGGTCTCTGATGTGGGGGGGGGTCTGTGGGGGGTATCTGATGTAAGTGGGGCTCTGTGGGGGGTCTCTGATGTAAGTGGGGCTCTGAGGGTCTCTGATGTAAGGGGGGGCTCCGTGGGGGGTCTCTGATGTAAGTGGGGGTCTCTGATGTAAGGGGGGGCTCCGTGGGGGGTCTCTGATGTAAGTGGGGCTCTGTGGGGGTCTCTGATGTAAGGGGGGCTCCGGTGGGGGGTCTCTGATGTAAGTGGGGCTCTGTGGGGGTCTCTGATGTAAGGGGGGCTCTGAGGGTCTCTGATGTAAGGGGGGCTCTGAGGGTCTCTGATGTAAGGGGGGGCTCTGTGGGGGGTCTCTGATGTAAGTGGGGCTCTGTGGGGGTCTCTGACGTAAGGGGGGGCTCCGTGGGGGGTCTCTGATGTAAGTGGGGCTCTGTGGGGGTCTCTGATGTAAGGGGGGCTCTGAGGGTCTCTGATGTAAGGGGGGCTCTGAGGGTCTCTGATGTAAGGGGGGGCTCCGTGGGGGGTCTCTGATGTAAGTGGGGCTCTGTGGGGGTCTCTGATGTAAGGGGGGGCTCCGTGGGGGTCTCTGATGTAAGTGGGGCTCTGTGGGGGTCTCTGATGTAAGGGGGGCTCCGGTGGGGGGTCTCTGATGTAAGTGGGGCTCTGTGGGGGTCTCTGATGTAAGGGGGGCTCTGAGGGTCTCTGATGTAAGGGGGGCTCTGAGGGTCTCTGATGTAAGGGGGGGGCTCTGTGGGGGGTCTCTGATGTAAGTGGGGCTCTGTGGGGGTCTCTGACGTAAGGGGGGCTCTGAGGGTCTCTGATGTAAGGGGGGCTCTGAGGGTCTCTGATGTAAGGGGGGCTCTGTGGGGGTCTCTGATGTAAGGGGGGCTCTGAGGGTCTCTGATGTAAGGGGGGCTCTGAGGGTCTCTGATGTAAGGGGGGGCTCCGTGGGGGGTCTCTGATGTAAGGGGGGGCTCCATGGGGGGGTCTCTAATGTTAGGGGGGCTAAGTTATTAGTGAACATAAAAAGTTCCAAGAAAAGTTCAATGAATTGCCAAAAAGGTGCAATAAAATGTGCAAAAAAATATTTATGGTGACAAAGCTGCTTCCACCAATCACCCCAAACTGACTCACCAGACTTAAATAAAAGCCGATGTATTTTATGGAATCACACTATGTTGATTCATTTTTTGCACATTGTAGAGGTTATGAATATTTAATTGTTATTTATCTAGTAGTGGTATATGATATGTATACTGTAGTAGCCATGCAGATTTAATTATTATTTTGCACTGTGCACTTTTTACAACAGAAACAGATTTGGGTGATATATTTATATATCATTTTAGGGTAAATACTATTTTTGCGCTGATTTTTTTCCCTGTTTTTATCTTGCTGCTGCACCCACTTGGAGTCAATTAGCAGCAAGTATACTCTTTAATAGTTTTTCAATAGATACAGCCATGTTTAGGGGGGTGCGAGAGGTGAGGATGGGGGGGGGGGCGCCACAGGATTAGCTAGCACAGGGCGCCTGAACACCTAAGGCCGGCCCTGTGTAGATGCACTTTACTTGAATTCTGATATGTTTGGCTTGAGGAATTTCTCACTAAACCTTTTTTTTACTAGTGTTTCACATTTGCCTGCTGAAATTAAAGAGAAGTTCGGCCCCCAAATACAAAATTATCAGGGCACTTACCAGTCTAGTCATCCAGCAGTGTTCTTGAATGAGCTTGCAGGTGCCGGCACCGCCTTCTTGGCTAAGGGAAACCGGCAGTGAAGCCTTGGGGCAAACTTCCGGCTCACTTCACCACTGCAACCTAAGCCGGAAGTGGTTTTGACAGGTACCCACTCCCCCCCCAAAAGGTGTCAAATGAGACAGCGGAGTGGGGGGGGGGGGGGGGGAGTCAGACAAATGGAGCTTCCCCTTTTGGGTGGAGCTCCACTTTAACTCTTCATATAATGTGCCTGTTAAGGACACAGGGTTAGTAGACATCCTGAGATCCCTTGTCTACATTCATTGCCCCATAACTTTAACTCCATTGTGCATGCCATATAACCCAGGATGTACCTTAAAATGCAATGGAGTAGGAATACTAGTGCAATGCAGGAGCAGAATAATGGATATGTGCTTTCACATGTAGAACAGGTAAAACAGAAATGCAGTTTGAATATACAGGAAAAATGACCAGGCAGAATTTGTGAGCTGAAGTACAGACAATGTAGGAGAAGGTGCTTGCTAAAAGACACCAGACTAAATTTTGAGCTGTATACAGAGAGTAATAGGATAGGGAATATAGAGACCGGTCTACTGTACCCCAAGCTACATAATGAGTAAGGGGTGGGAGAGTTGACATACATAAGAACTAAAAGACAGCCAAGGGGAGGAATGTCTGTATAGCTTAAAGTGGTTGTAAACCCTTTTTAGAGTAAAAGTGTGGCCAGGATTGGTATCTACCAAACCCTGGAAATGGGGATTTGAATGAACATTAAGAACCACAGGTTTGAAAGAAAATAACATTGATTACAATACAAAAAATACAAAATGTATGCATATAATTTCTCTACTTATATAAATATGACAGTATATCTGGAATCCAAAGAATGCGCTACTAATGGACCGACGCGTTTCACTATAACAGCTTCCTCCGGGTCCAAGTCGTATATAAGCGCTAAACAGACTTTCAGAATATCATGATATCTACAATAAAACAATACAGTTAAATATACAGCATGTACAACATTTCAGATCAACACTGATCGTAACCAAAATAAATATATCAATACATAATAAAAATAAATAAATAAAATTAAACCCTTACCTATACCTAGTGAGGCGACGAGCCTAAGGTTATACACAGAGATTAAACAAATCCTCATACTTCAGTTGTACCTGTTTATTTACCTGTTGTACTTGTTTATTTGCCGTCTTCTCTTCTCTACATCAGTTCAGTGTCCAAAATTTATGAAGCTTATCTGAGCTGTCAGAAAATGGGGTGGAGAGCTGAAATGACACACTGCGGTGCTCAGTGAGGAGAGCTGATTGGAGGGAAGAGACCCAACCCCCTGCACACAGGAACAGAGCTGAGGCTGTAAATCGCAGGCTGTGTGCTGGAGCTCCCTTCTCTGTCACCTTTTTTTCTCTCGATGCCAGGAAAACTTGTCGAAAGTGACTAATGCAGATAGCAGAGGAATTGGGCTGCAGACAGAAATGATAGTGCTCTTGATTGAGACATGACACACAAAGTAAACACAAAGTAGGAGGATGCATGTCTGTGTCCCCACGAGATATACATGGCATCCAAACATATCTCTGCTCTGTTTATAGATGTATGGCAAGTCCTCTGAAATGTTATGCTGTCTAGTGCAGCCTTTAGCATATTGGTGTCATACATCCTCTGCTTAAATGGTTGCATGTGAGGCTTTTTTTTGTTAGGGAATAGGTGCTGAAGTCTGGAACACCAAGTGTGCAGGGCTCAGCATTGCATAAGGTGCAGTGCTCAAGAGTGTGAACTGCACAGGGTGCAGGGGAGAGGAGTGCGTATTATGCAGGGATCACGATTGCATATCGCACAGGGTGCAGGGATCAAGAGTACATATTGAGCAGGGAGCAGGGCTCAGGAGTGCGTATTCTGCAAGGCTCTTTAGTACATATTGTGCAAGGCTCAGGAGATAAGGACTCAGTGTCAGTAACACGCAGGGCAGTTTACAACCATTGCCTTCTCAGTACAGAGCTCTTACCCCAAGCCCCACTCCCTGTGAAAAGCTCTATAACCTACTACCCCCTGTGCTTTCCACCCACCCTTCCCCTCACTACAAGAATGGAGAATAGAGAAGTCCTCAGTGCCGTCTGGAGCCGCTGTTGCGATACTGGTGCATCAGTGTAAATCCCCCGACCTCCTCCTCTGATGTCTGAATGGTGCAGAGCAGGGAAGGTTCGTTGTGGGCCGCCAGGGGTGGCAACCTGTCACTTGTAAACACAGAAGCCAGCAGAGGAAGTAAGTGAGCACAGGGCCGGTGCCAGAGGTGCCATTACAGAATACTACTGCATTCTAGCCAAAACAAATCCTGGTTGTTTGTAGAACTTATTTTAAATTACTGTGATCAGCAGGTTGTAGAAAGTTTTATATAAAAGGATAAATATCCTAGGATATTTGGCACCCTGGGCAGATCTTTTTTTTTTTTAACACACCCAGTACTAGACATGAGAAAAATATTATGAGTACCATTTATGAAATGTAATGAGCAATAATAATAATGGGCATAAAATCTCCCAGACATTAAAAATTGTAGTGTCCTCGTATTTCGTGTATTGTTCCCTTGCATCAAAGGTTATTTCATCGGTGGCCGTTGCCCTTTAAAGTAGAACTATAGGCAAAACTTTTTTTTTTTCATTTTGGATAGAGTAAGGGAGGGTTATAATTCCTGTCATATTTATTTTCACCATCTACATCCCATTGCGGGGATTTCTCTTCACTTCCTGTCCCATAGCCAAACAGGAAGTGAGAGGAAATCCCTGTAAATCAAGGGAATTTCTTGGGGGCCCCCAAGTCACCAGAACTAGTTGACCCAGTGGAAGTTTTCCACTCTATTACTTTTTTGGGGACAACCCAAAATGTGCGTAGTTTCTTTTACTTTCACTTTCAATGATAATGGTAAACAGGACACATACTGTAGAAAGGGGCCAATCTCCCTAACAGGGATACAGACAGCAATACAAACTGGAAGGTGTTCCAATCCCTCTCCACTCTATCCAAAACGAAAAGAATAAGTTTTGCCCTTAATTATACTTTAAGTACACTACTAGTTTTTTTTTTTTCTTCATTCAACCCAACGGGCAGCTCTGATTTGAGCCACTGTACAATCAGATGTTAGTGCACCGATCTCCACTGCTGTTCTATTGTGTTGTGACAGGGGGACGCCTTTGGCTGAGAGAGCTGATTGAGAGCTGGTCGGCTGCTAGTTTTCCAGAAGGCTCATGCGACAGAAGCCGGCCAAACAGCAGGCTTCTTTCGGGCCGGCTGCCATACACACAGGCCAAATGTCGGCTGTTTTTTATTGACATTCGACCCTTGTGTACTAGGCTTTACATTGGTTGCCAGTGTAGACAGGAGATCAGTCCACAAATGCTCACCTGCCAAGGAACCCAACATCTGACGGTACTGGCTGAGAAAGGGTACTCTAGTAGATATCCTATAGATAGGGGAGGACTGGGCCAGGGGGGCAATTTCCCCCTGGTCCGCTCTGATGCTCCCCAAACAGGCTGCACTGCTTCTGCCACAGACATACCTAAAGGATTCTTGGTGAAGAGAAGTAAAAAGTCCCCACTGCTGACCTACTAAGTGTAGGATGAAGATAAGGACAGAGCGCAGGGTTCCCCTTCCCCCCCCCCCCCCCCCCAGCATGGATGGTGTAAACTGTGTCTGAGCAGAGGCCAGTTCCATGCCCCACTGGAGACTCTCCTCCCCAGGCAGCCCTGACTGAGCTTTCCCAGCTCCCCCCAACTGCCCCCTGCTGACCAGGTCAGGAACCCGGATTCGGCCGGTGCGTAGAGAGTACCTGGAGCAGAGCTTCAGCCTGGAATGGGGATCAGGAGGAGGCCAAGAAGAGGGAGAGTGGGAGGGGGGGGCCAAGTCGCTGCACCATGGGCCTCTGGTTTGTCCTTGCCCCTTGGGCCAAAAGTTGCCAGTTAGCCCCTGCCTAATGCCTATAGAGATATAGGGAAGATGCACAGGTTGCACTAGAAGCTCAACTTAAAAGTCCAGCTGAGTAATTTACTCCCTAAATGTGATGCATATGACCACTGTTCCTTGCTGTTCTTTATTAATTATGCCCAGTGCATCCACTGACTCCCTGCCTGCAGATTTTACAGAAACATGCTGTTATACAAGTACATATGACACATTTTCCGAGGTTCTGGGAGCAGCAGCTGTTGGGTTAAGAGGATGCTTACTTGAAGCAAGCTCTGTCTGCCATCGCCTCATTTGCTGACAAATTGCTTAGATTTTGTGCTCAGTAGGACATTACAATATCGTTGCTAACTGCAGTAACATCATTTGAATTAGAGCTTACAGTGATCCATCTCAGTCTGCATAAAGGAAGATTGGTGATGTTCTTGCATGGAGGTTGATATCTGGGAGATAAAACTAACCTGAAAAGAAAATTATGTTTACATAGAGGTGATCTCCAGATATGAGGTTCACATACATGTATTATATTTTTTCTATTTCAGACACTGCCATGGTAAGGGACCAGGGATGATGGATGGATGGTATGATGAACCTGTGCCCGCTTACCCTGCAAGTAGGAGCTCCACTAAGGAACTGAGGAAGAGCGTCAAAAGCAGTGAGCAGAACATTAATATGTATTCATGCTTTCTGTGTAAATACTTTTGTGAAGGTGTGTTTCAATTACATGGCAAAGAGGTTACTACATTGGGAAGAAACTGTTCTACCTGTTGATTCTGCCAGTGAAATCCATCTAATGCAGCTTCCTGTGCAGGTGTGGCAACAATGCTGCACTGCTCCTGATTTCAGAGTACTATTGTCATTCTCATGTAGTCCGTGCCTGCTTGCACTAAAGTGGGATAATGTTGCTGGGATGTGGATATTGGCTTTGTCACTGCTGATTACAAAGCCTGTAGCTTGTCAGTCAGCACCTTGCCACACCTAGTCCTGCCCAGCCCTTTCTGGACTGACAACTGACTGTGCTGATGAAACCCTCCCACTGTGAGCTGCAGTGTCTGGGAAGGAAAGTGGGTGAAGCACAAATGAAAGAGTCCGGTAAGGTAAAATACATTTTTTGTTCACTTTATAATGCTTGTGTATGACATAGTAACGGGATCCTTTAGTTGTCCTTTAATTGCTTCCTGTCCACCCACTGCACATAAACAGTGGGACAGTATCAGTGCCAATGCGGGTCGATGTACTTGTACATCACCCAGCATCACAGGTTCGTGCGCAGCTTACAAAGCGTGCACCCAAAAGCCTGGTGATCGGTGTGTGTACCTGACACATCCGGGTGATCATGTGGTCCTGTCCCATGTGATTGCTGTGTCCAATAACAAATCAAAAGTAAGCATCAGTTCTCTCTGCTGTCACAAAGATTGGCTGTAAGAACAGAGAGACCCATTGCTGCAGCCTGTGAGTGTACAGCAGCCTGTCGCACTGCATGTACACTCACAGACTGCATCGCCAGCTTGCCCCAGTGTCCCTGATCACTGCCCCCATTATCATGCTAATAAAGAGTATAGCCATCCCCTGTCACCTGTCCCAGTGTCACCAGTGCTCACAGTAATAACGCCATTACACAATACCAAAGTCCTGATCACCACCATGCCATAATTCTGATCACCACAATATGCCATAGCAGTGCCCTGATCACTGTCATACACCATACCAGTGTTCTGATCACTGCCATACCTCATAACAGTGTCCTGATCACTCCCATACGTCATACCAGTGTCCTGATCACTGCCATATACCATACCAGTGTCCTGATCACTGCCATACCTTTACTGATCCTGATTACTACTATATGCCATACCAGTGTCCTGATTACCGCCATTCCTTATACCATCATTCTGATTACCACCATACCCCATACCAGCGTCCTGATCACCGCCATACACCATACCATCATCCTGATCACCTCCATACCAGTGTTCTGATCACTGCCATATCCCATACCAGCACCCTGGTTATCTCCATATCCCATACCAGCACCCTGATCACTGTCATACCCCATACCATTGTCCTGATCATTGCCATACCAGTACAATTGTCAAAAAAGTCAGTGTTTCCAATTGTATCCACTGTCATGGTACTCCAGGGCCTCCAAAATTGTGATAGATGGTAAGGAAACTAGATACCTAATTTATGCCCCTAGAACACCTTAACTGCTTCCAGTCCAGCGGGTAATCTGAGCAGCTAAAGAGCCCGCTGGATTACTTTTACAAGCGGCAGAGGGGGGGGGATCCCCCCTCATCCGCCACCCCTTTTCCTGGGCTCTCTTCAGCGATCAGGAAGCCCAGTAAGGATGCATCTGGCTCTGGGCTTACAGTTGTTCCTCTCACTGTGTGATGTCAGAAACCGGAAGCGATGAGTATGTTGTCACTTCCGGTTGTGGTTCTTTGTGTACCAGCCAGGGAAGCAGCTGATCACACCAATCTGTAGCTCGGAGGAGCAGTCTGGGGTCTAAAAGGCCCCAGATTTCTCCATAAAGAGGACCTGTCATGGCCCATACTGTTACAAGGGATCGCACCAGCAGGGATCAGAGTGAGAGCAAGAATTCTAGCGACATGCCTCCTGTGTAACCCTAAACTGGTAACATTAAAAGACTTTTAAAGTGTCGCCTATGGTGATTTTTAGGTTTCGTAGTTTGGCGCCAATCCACAGGAGGACACAATTTTAAAGCGTGACCTGTTTGGTATCTATTTACTCGGTATAAAATCATCTTTTATATTTTTAGCAAAAAATTGGGTAATTCAGCATATTGTGTTTTTGTTCATTAAAAGTCAATAAAGGAAAATTAAAGGTTCTTTATTTGCAAAATCTTATAACAAAAGCAAAGAAAGTTTTTTTGTTTTGTTTTTGTTTTTTCATTTTTGGCATTTTTTTTTAAGGTTTATATAGCAAAAACAATTATAAAAATTTAATTTGGGTACAGTGTTGCATGCCTGAATAATTGTCACTCAAAGTGTGACCTTGCTAAAAGCTAAAAATTGGCCTGGGCGGGAAGGGTGTGAATGTGTTTGGGCTTGATGTGGTTAACTCTAACCTAACTGGATCAGTTTAGAGATACCTGGTTGCCATGGATGGCCTTTACTTGCACATGTCAGTATATTGGTGGTCTCTTCATTTAGATCAATATAACTCAACGCAAGATGGTGCGCTGTGACCTTCAGTTGCCCCCCATGGGAGAAGGGGGAATTGGTGCAGATGGTGCGGAGTTCTCTGCCCCTCCCATCCTTCTATTTCCTATACGATTCTAATGTTTCCCCAATTCCCTGTCCCCCCAACTTTTTTTCTCTCCCCTCCTTTTACCCTACCCACTTTTCTCCCCTTTTTGTTCCCCTCTCTTTTTGCCAAGAGAAGGGCCTTTCTGTTTTTGTTAAACTAGGTTTTGGGGGGTACAACAACATATATCTATTATGATGCCTGATCCAGATTCTCATGGTGGTTATTTTTGCTTTTTACTATTGGGCCTGTACAAGCTGTCTGGTCTATCTGTATTTATGTCTGAAGAATCATTGTTGGTACCAGTATTGTAATTGCATAATATACTAAATTAGAAAAAAAAAACTCTACTTAATTGGCCTCTGATCAGCTTGGCCTCATTTTCTGTGCAACCGTAGCACTAGGCTTTGCCTTCTCTGGACCAGGGGTTAATATAAGGGGTTCCAAGTGATCTGGGAAGCACTGCACAGTAGGTCATCTCTGTGTCAAAACAAAAAATTAATAAATCGGGATTGATGGATTTAAAACACACACCAGCCACATATTAGCCATTGGTTTTCCAGCTGGGAACTGGACTCTAGGATTATTGCTTCCTGCAGTGACTCTAATTAAACCATTCATTTCCAGGCTGTACATTCCACCCCATCATGAGAATGAAGGGAGCAGAAAGTGTCAACAAGTAAATTATACCGCTTAGCCTTAAAGAAATTTAAAAGTATAGAAATCTTGGAACTGCCACTGCAGACTTGCGTTTGAAAGAGATTACCAGTCCGGCTATCACCATTGCTTTACCACTTGAATTACCAACCAAGAGTAAAGGCCAGTAAACATGATCAGAAAATAGTATGATAATCTTATCATTAGTACACAGCTTTCGAGACCGGATCATGCCAATTCTTGCAAAATTTCCCGATGGGACAAGCATGAAAATTTTTCTCACACAATACCAGATAGTATGATTTTCGCTTAAACAATACAGTTGTTGTTCAAAAATACAATACAAATACACCACAACACATTACATAATTTCTGAATTTTTATTCTATTGTATGAAAATTTCCAGAACTTTAGCAAACTCTTCATTATCGATATGGGACTAGCATGCAAAAAAAAAAAAACGGACGATCATTCGTCCGATAATATCATCCTGTGTACTAGACATAGGCATGTAGCCATGCATTTGATTACCTGATATGCTCTATATTTTTTCACTTCCGCTGCCCACCAAGAAAAGATAAGAGCCCTGTAGCCTGAACTTTCAAAATCACGTCCGCAATGGCAACTCCTATAAAGCTGCCCGGCCAGACTCCTGTTAAGCCAAATGAGATTGGTATATGTACAGTAGAAGACGTAGCATGTGTGCTTTGGCTGGTGGCAGGGGAGGACTGGGCCAGGGGGCAGGGGGGCAATTGCCCCCCAGGCTGCTCTGATGCCCTGTAAAAAGGCTGCATCGCTTCTGCTACAAACATGCCTAAAGGATTCCTGGTGAAGAGAAGTAAAAAGTCCACACTGCTGGCCTACTAAATGCGGGATGAAAACAAGGAAAAAGCGCAGGCCTACCCCCCAGCATGGATGGTGTAAACTGTGTCTGAGCAGAGGCTGGTTCCATGCCCCACTGGAGACTCTACTCCCCCAGTCAGCCCTGACTGAGCTGTCCCAGCTCCCCCAACTGCCCCCTGCTGGCCAGGTCAGGTCAGGTCAGGAGGAGGCCAGGAAGAGGGAGAGTGGAAGGGGGGCCGAGGCGCTGCACCATGGGCCTCTGGTTTGTATTTGCCCCCTGGGCCAAAAGTTGCCAGTCAGCCCCTGGCTAGTGGATCATACCTTTTACTTCTATAGGTGTGTAGGTTGTATTGTGCTTCACCACTGTGGAGTCTTATTTATTATTTGCTATCAGTTTTTGGATGTACAAGACTTTTAAAGGAATCTAATACTTGTAGAGGATGCCATTGTTGAACTCTCCTTCTGAAAATACTAGTTGCTAGATGTTAATGTTGATCCTCCAACCTAATACATTCCTTAATAGACTAAAAGTACGCTATTTTTTAATACATGAAATGCTGGTACATTAATTAACGGAGAGGTAGTTTATAAATTATGCTCTGTAAAAAAAATAGAAGATACTCAATGTGTTCTATGTCACAGGCTTGGACCAAGTAGATTAGATGTTCTTAATTCACTCAGCCCTCACTGGCTTGTATGTTCCTTCTCAATCATGTGACTCAAAAGGTGTTGAAGTTCACTTGATCTATCTCCTCCACTTCTGATACTTACTGTTCCTGTTCTACTCACCAGCCAGTTCATCTGCTGGAGCCCCAAGAACAGACCCAGGAAGTGAGTCAGTCATGATTGGGACTCGTATAAGCATAAGACCACTTACCCTGCCCCCCACAAAGTGATTATAAACCCAGTGAAGTGAACAGCCTGAGATGATACACAGATCAAAGAAATCCTCCTACACACACTATATTATCAAAAGTATTGGGATGCTTGCCTTTACGCGCACATGAACTTTAATGGTATCCTACTATTAGCCCGTAGGGTTCATTATTAAGTTGGCCCACCCTTTGCAGCTATAACCACTTCAACTCTTCTTTGAAGACTGTCCACAAGGTTTAGGAGTGTGTCTGAGAATGTATGACCATTCTTCCAGAAGCACATTTGTGTGGTCAGGCACTGTTGTTGGAGAGAAGGCCTGGCTCGCAGTCTCCCCTCTAAAGGTGTTCTATCGGGTTGAGGTCAGGACTCTGTGCAGGCCAGTCAAGTTCCTAGACCCCAAATTCACTCATTCATGTCTTTATGGACCTTGCTTTGTGCACTGGTGCGCAGTCATGTTGGAACAGGAAGGGCCAACCCCAAACTGTTCCCACAAATGAAGGGCCAACCCCAAACTGTTCCCACAAATGAAGAGCCAACCCCAAACTGTTTCCACAAAGTAAGAGTTCCCTTCACTGATACTAAGGGGACAAGCCCAACCCCTAAAAAACAATCCCACACCATAATTCTCCCTCCACCAAATGGTTTGGACCAGTGCACAAAGCAAGGTTCATAAAGACATGGATGAGCAAGTTTGGGGTGGAGGAACTTGACGGGCCTGCACAGTGTCCTGACCTCAACTCGATAGAACACCTTTGGGATGAATTAGAGCGCAGACTGCGAGCCAGGCCTTCTCGTCCACATCGGTGCCTAACCTCACAAATACACTTCTGGAATAATGGTCAAACATTCCCATAGACACACTCCTTAACCTTGTGGACAGCCTTCCTAGAAGAGTTAAAGCTGTTCTAGCTGCAAAGGGTGGGCCAACTCAACATTGAACCCTACGGACTAAGACTGGGATGCTATTAAAGTTCATGTGCGTGTAAAGGCAGGCATCCCAATACTTTTGGTAATATAGTGTAGGTTTTACTTGTTTATCTGCAGTCTTCTCTACACCTCTTCAAAAGGGCAGATTGTGTTAAAATTCTTTCTTCATCTGTTAGGAGCACAGAGGAGGGGGTGTAGAGACTGCATTTACAGTGTGTGAGAGCTGATTGGAGGAAAGGAGCACACCCCTTTCACACAGCAGAAGAACTGTGTTCTAAATAGACAAGCTCTGTTCTGAGTTCTCCCCTCCCAACACAAATGTATCTCATGTGTTGGGAAATCTTCTCAGAAGTGACTCTTGCTAAAAACAGAGGAATGAAGCACCAGAGAGAAACGACACTTGGAGCTTTGGAAAGAGATAAGTAAACACTACAGATATACAGTATCTCATAAAAGTGAGTACACCCCTCACATTTTTGTAAATATTTTATTATATCTTTTCATGTGACAACACTTACGAAATGACACTTTGCTACAATGTAAAGTAGTGAGTGTACAGCTTGTGTATCAGTGTAAATTTGCTGTCCCCTCACAATAACTCAACACGCAGCCAGTAATGTCTAAACGTAAGTACATCCCTAAGTGAAAATTTCCAAATTGGGCCCAAAGTGTGAATATTTTGTGTGGCCACCATTATTTTCCAGCACTACCTTAACCCTCTTGGGCATGGAGTTCACCAGAGCTTCACAGGTTGCCACTGGAGTCCTCTTCCACTCCTCCATGACTACATCACAGAGCTGGTGGATGTTAGAGACCTTGCCCTCCTCCACCTTCCATTTGAGGATGCCCCACAGATGCTCAATAGGGTTTAGGTCTGGAGACATGCTTGGCCAGTCCATCACCTTCACCCTCAGCTTCTTTAGCAAGGCAGTTGTCGTCTTGGAGGTGTGTTTGGGGTCATTATCATGTTGGAATACTGCCCTGCTGCCCAGTCTTTGAAGGGAGGGGATCATGCTCTGCTTCATTCAGTATGTCACAGTACATGTTGGCATTCATGGTTCCCTCAAAGAACTGCAGCTTCCTAGTGCCAGCAGCACTCATTCAGCCCCAGACCATGACACTCCCACCACCATGCTTGACTGTAGGCAAGACACACTTGTCTTTGTACTCCTCACCTGGTTGCTGCCACACACGCTTGACACCATCTGAACCAAATAAGTTTATTTGGTTTCATCAGACAACAGGATATGGTTCCAGTAATCCATGTCCTTAGTCTGCTTGTCTTCAGCAAACTGTTTGTGGGCTTTCTTGTGCATCATCTTTAGAAGAGGCTTCCTTCTGGGATGACAGCCATGCAGACCAATTTGATGCATTGTGCGGCGTATGGTCTGAGCACTGACAGGCTGACCCCCCACCCCTTCAACCTCTGCAGCAATGCTGGCAGCGCTCATACATCTATTTCCCAAAGACAACCTCTGGATATGACACTGAGCACGTGCACTCAACTTCTTTGTTAGACAATGGCAAGGCCTGTTCTGAGTGGAACCTGTCCTGGTAAACCGCTGTATGGTCCTGGCCACCATGCTGCAGCTCAGTTTCAGAGTCTTGGCAATCTTCTTATAGCCTATGCCATCTTTATGTAGAGCATCAATTATTTTTTTTTCAGATCCTCAGAGAGTTCTTTGCCATGAGGTGCCATGTTGAACTTCCAGTGACTAGTATGAGAGAGTGAGAGCGATAACACCAAATTTAACACAGCTGCTGCCCATTCACACCTGAGACCTTGTAACACTAACGACTCACATGACACCGGGGAGGGAAAATGGCTAATTGGGCCCAATTTGGACATTTTCACTTAGGGGTGTACTCACATTTGTTGCCAGCGGTTTAGACATTATTGGCTGTGTTGAGTTATTTTGAGGGGACAGCAAATTTACACTGTTATACAAGCTTTACACTCACTACTTGTGATTGGTTGGGCCTGGTAATTGGCTGCTCAGCCAACCCACATTGTATTGTAAAAGTATGCTTATTGAGTGACATGCTCCCCATTCCTAAACTACCAGGTATTTCTGTGTGAAGAGGGGGCAGGGGAGAACAGGGATGATAAGTATCAGCAGCAAAGAAGTTGGGTGGTTGGTTGAACCTGTTTGAGTGAGATGCCCAATTCTTAACCCTGCAAACTGTTTTAGAACTTTTTTTGTTCTTTTTTTTTTTTTGTGCACCACTGACTGTAGTGTTAGTATATGGTACAGGTCAGTAACTAGAAACTATCCTCGTGAGATGTTTAGGATGTAAGAATTTAAAGGAGAGCTCCAGACAAGGCACAACATTCTAAAAAAAAAAACAAACTATGGCAGTGATGGCGAACCTTGGCACCCCAGATGTTTTGGAACTACATTTCCCATGATGCTCCACTACACTTCAGAGTGCATGAGCATCATGGGGAATGTAGTGCCAAAATATCTGGGGTGCCAAGGTTCACCATCACTGCACTATGGGGTCTGCCTCGGCATTCACACAACCATCAGGAATAATACGTGTAATGAGACTAATATTTGTATTTCCTATGATCTTCAGCTCCATCTAGTGGCCTTAATGCATTTTTTTCCTGATTGTGTTTTTTTTTTAAATAAAAAATACAGAAATAGGGCCAGTAGATGGAGCTAGTGATCATAGAAAATACAAATATTAGACGCATTATGGGGATTTTTTCCGACAGTTGTGTGAGACATTCACACAGCCATTTTTTTCTATAAATAGATCCCAAAATAAATAGTATTTTTTATTTGTCCGTTTTTGTATTTGCCTTTAATGTGTTGCAAGGCCAAAAAGCAATGTCAATATCAATTTCTGAGTTCAGCTTCACCCTTTCTGTTTCAACATCTGACCTGTTTTTTTTGCTGTAAAGAACAATCCTTTTTTTTTTCCATTCCTAGTCAAAAATGAGTGAACGTCTGATTGAGGCTAATCAGTTTATGTGCAACTGACAGCACCTACCATGGACAGGTTGTTTTGTCTGGCCTGGAGCTTTCCTTTTATTATAGTTAGTTTTAGTTTCTAGTTAGTTTGTGTTGTGAATTGCGTATTTCAGTGTCTATAATCCTGTCCTTTAAGCCCCTGACTGATGTACAACCTTAGAGATGCTGATCCCCATTTTCAATGGTGTCTTCCAATAATCCTATTGAGAATTAGGCTGTAAATTTCACGTTTGTGTGCTTGCAGGTTGCTCAGATGTGAAGGAAGAGGGTCTGGAGGCGCAGATTAACCGACTGGCCGAGCTGATCGGGAGACTGGAAAACAAGGTGATTCATTCTGCTGTGAATAAAGCGCTGTGCGGTGCGGTGATAGATCTTTGCACATTGGCTCATGCTTATTCACAAGCCATGGCAGTGTGTGATGAGATCTGACACGGAGTAGCATGGTCACTGGGGTTGTGCACTAGACTTACATATCTGAATTCATGTATTATACCAATATTTTTAATGAACTGAAGACCGCTACATACGTTTCTCTGTCTCCTGCAACCTATGTTGATTTAATTGATTTAATTATAACCCAGTTTTCTTATTCCACTTAAAAGAGAAGTTCACATTTCATATAGAAAAAGGAGCAGAGCCAGGCTAAGCCATGCTGGCCTCTCCTTCTGAAAATGCCAGTGCCCCATTTGTCATACTAAATCTGATGGTTGGCTTTCTGATATTTTGATTCATGACCTAGAACAAATAAAAAGATAAAGAAGTTCTGACTTTTATTTGAAGAATTATTTTTCCAGGAAAGTGATTCAGTAGTTTCGAAGCCAGAGATAGTCAGGCAATTAGCATTTTAAACATTGGAGGTGTGCAATGGTTGCCTCAGCATTTCTAAAAGTGTATGAAAAGCCAAAACCTTTTTTGTAGCTTTGGGTGGAGTAGAGAATAGTTATGGTGGTCCTAAATGATAAGGTTTTTTTTTTTTTAATCTTAATGCATTCTCTGCATTATAGTGATTATAAACCTTTGAATTTTTTTTTTTTTAAAGCAGTAGTATCATGCTTTTTTACACTTACAGGTAAGCCTATAATAAGGCTTACCTGTAGGCACAATTAATATCTCCTAAACCGGCACGGTTTAGGAGATATTTGCAGTGCATGCAGCCGCTCACGCGAGCGGCGCATGCGCTCTGAAGGTCCGGGGGGACCTTCAGTTTTGCTTGCCGGGAGCTTGCCGGAAAATCACTCCTGCGCGCACGCGCGGGAGTGACGTCATCGCGGCTCCGGCCAATCACAGCGCTGGAGCCCCTGAACCCGGAAGAGACGGCGAGGGATCATGGCGGCGCCCTCAGCGATGTCCAGGGGTCCGTGTCGGGGCTTCGTTCTGAGGTAAGTAATACATAATGGGCTAGTATGCGATGCATACTAGCTCATTATGCCTTTGTCTTGCAGGTTTTTTTTTTTTTTCTACATTTTGGGTTTACAACCGCTTTAATAAAATAATAAACATGTCATACTTACCTGCTATGAGTAATGGTTTTTCACAGAGCTCTGATCTTCTTCTTGGGTCCCTCGCTGGCACATCTGACTCCTCCTCTTCAGCCAAAGCCCCCAATGAAAGATGCTTTCTATGGGGGCACTGATGTGGGCTCACTCTTGAGCCTCCCTGTCTGCATCCAGAGCCGCCCTCGTCACAGGGTTTGATTGACAGCAGTGGGAGCCAATGATATATTAGTGAGGGGGGACAAAGCAAGGAGAGCTGCTGCTCTCGTGCACATTGCTGGATCAAGATCAGGCTTAAGTAGGTATAATGGAGGGGGAGGGGATGGAAGCTAGGGGTATTCTGCAGCACCGAAGGTTTTTTTGTACCTTAACGCATAGAATGCATTAAGATAAAAAATCATTAGCCCTTACAAGCACTTCAAGATAAAAAAAACACCCCATAAGCAAACTAAACTGAAACTCTTCCCTGCAGTGCCCTCTAGTGGCACAAATGCATATTTATCTTGTTTTAGAACTGCATTGAGAAGTACAGTGCAGTGTTACTTGAATTGTATTCAAGGATTTGCTTTTCTTTAGCTGAGAGAACTTGCAATAATTTAAGATTTCACAAAAAGTCTCAGAAATCTTTCCATAAGGTATTCATATTATATAGTTTGAATACCGTGTCATAGATATTTTACTAATCCTTGTAAAGGAACATTTTTTTTTTTTAATTTTTCCAGAAAAACAAAAAATGGCTTTGAAAAAACAATTTTTTCCCTTTTTTCAGTTTTTTTTTGCCAGGCCTTTCCATCTCTACCCTGCACCTGTCGTACCGACCCACCCCAATCCCTAAACACTTAAGCCGGCCATACGTGGATCAAAATTCAGTTGGTTCAGCAGGAACTGGCTGAATTTCAGTCCATGTATGGGCACCCTGGTTGTACACAAGTCTATGTATTGATTGAAGGGATTGTTAAGTCTGTTTGTTTTTTTTTGGGGGTTTTTTTTCTTCAATAAAAATAACAAACCTGTTATACACACCTCCTCTGTGCAGTTGGTTTTGCATAGAGCAGCCTGGATCCTACTCTTCTCTGGTCCCACTTTGGCTCTCCTGGCCCCTCCCTCCCTTTGAGTGCCCCCACAGCAAGCGGCCTTTTATGGGGGCACTCGAGCCGATTTACAGCTCAGTGTATCCATTCAGACATGAAACTGCGGTTTGGCTCCGCCCCCTCTCTCTCCTAATTGGCTAGCTGACTTTGATTTACAGCAGTGGGAGCCAATAGCGCTGCTGCTGTGTCTTAGCCAATTAGGAGGGAAGTCCCAGAGGGCTAAGACAGTCGTGGACATCGAGAGGGGGCTCAGGTAAGCATGGGAGGGGCTGAAGGGGGCTGCTACACACAGAAGGTTTTTTATCCTAAGCATTAAGATAATAAAAAACCTTCTAAATTTACAACCATTTTAACCACTTCAGCTCCGGAAGGTTTTACCCCCCTTCCTAACCAGGCCATTTTTTTTGCGATACGGCATTGCGTTCCTTCAGCTGACAATTGCACAGTTGTGCAACGCCGTACCCAAATAAAATAAATGTATTTCTTTTCCCACAAATAGAGCTTTCTTTTGGTGGTATTTGATCACCCCTGCGGTTTTTATTTTTTGCGCTATGAACAAAAAAAAAAGAACCACAATTTAAAAAAAAAAAAAAAAACAATATTTTTTACTTCTGCTATAAAACATATAATAAAAAAATGTAAAAAATCTAATTGTTTCATCAATTCAGGCCAATATGTATTCTGCTACATATTTTTGGTAAAAAAAATCCTATTAAGTGTATATTCATTTGTTTGTGCTAAAGTTATAGCGTCTACAAACTATAGCATAGATTTATGGACTTTTTATTGTTTTTACTAGTAATGGCGGCGATCAGCGATTTTTAGCGGGCTGCGACATTGCGGCGGACAAATCGGACGCTAAGTGACACTTTTTGGGGACCAGTGACACCAATACAGTGCTAAAAAAAAAATGCACTGTTACTGTACTATTGACACTGGCAGGGAAGAGGTTAACACTAAGGGCGATCAAGGGGTTTAGGTGTGCTCCTAGGTAGTGCTTTCTAACTGGGGGGAAGTGGATGCACTAGTGAAAAAGAGAGATCTGTGTTTCAGCTTAGCTGACACACAAGATCTCACTTTTACTCCCTGAGAGAACAGTGGTCTGCCTTGTTTACATAGGCAGACCGCCGTTCTGTCATTTCTCCAATCGATCAGCGGGTCCCGGCAGCTATCGCGGCCACCGGACCCACTGATTGGCTCCCTCTGTGTCCCTACATCACCTGCACAAAATCATATACATGTACGTGATTTTGCACAGCTGGCCCGCTATGCGGTGGGCGGTCCGGAACTGTTTAACTTGTGTACAACCAGCCTGTCGGGTTTTTCCTGAACAAATATTGCTACTGGCTATAGCTGGCAACGCTAATCATTATGTTCTGCCGGCAGGGAAGACTCTCTGCTGGCAGAATACAATACTGTGATTTTCTTTCCTTCCACCCATGGAAATCTGTTCTGGTGAGAAAAATCAGTCACTAAGCACCCGAGATATAAATTGCTGCGACACAGACCTTGCATTGACTGCAGCTGATTTTTTCCAAGCAGCAAGAACACTAAGTAGATCAATTCTGTGGCTGATACAAATGCCTGCTAAAAAATCATGTCCTTGGGGGTGTGAAGATTACAGTAATATTGTAGGGGACTCGGGGGTTGACAGCTATGGCTGAACCCCTTTTCTCTCCCTGTAATGGTATACAGCAGGGATATGCAAACTGTCAGAGTTGTATAAAGTACTCGAAACCCATACTTGAGTAAAAGTACAAGTGCTCGATCAAAAAGTGACTTGAGTAGAAGTACTAAAGTATTCAACATTTTTTGTACTTAAGTATTGCAAGTAGTTTTTTTTAAAAAAATTTGCTACTCAAGTACTGAAAGTAAAAGTACCAATAGTTTTGAAAAAAAATTGTTACTCAAGTACTAAAAGTAAAAGTACAAGTACTGTGTTATGTAGTTATTAAAAGAAAGAAGTCAAAAGTTTGAACATCATATTGTTTTTTATTATTTCAAATGCAGCTTTTATTTATACATACAGTAGCTTTTATTTTCGTATGCGCTGATAATACACACGTTTTGAGCTTCATGAAACCTGCCATCTACTGTTCTGGCAGTGGTAATTTTTATAATTGTAACGAGTAACTGCTGAACTATGCAGCACCAAAAAAAAAAAAAAAAAATATCGGAGTAGAAGTATTGAAATCATTGAAAAAATGTAGTGAAGTAAAAGTGGAAGTAGGAGAAAAAAATTCTACTCTAGGAAAGTACAGATACCGCCTTTCGGTACTTAAGTACAGTAGTTCTACTTAGTTACTATACATCTCTGCACACTGTGGCCCTCCAGATGTTGCAGAACTACAAGTCCCATGAGGCATAGCTAGACTCTAAATGCCGCAAGTATGACACTCCGAGGCAGAGGCATGATGGGACTTGTAGTTTTGCAACAGCTGGAGGGCCTCAGTTTGCATATCCTTGGTATACAGCTTTAATTTCACGATCGTATTTAACTACATAACAATATAAGATCTAAACAAGAATTGGACTCGGTAAAGTATTTTGATGGTGAAATTAATCAGCTATATATCCTTAGGAGCTCATTGATAGCAATTGAAGCAAGGTTCATCTCTGCAGACGGGAAGAGCTCTGGGTAATAAAGCTTTCGCTGAAGGCAGCATTAAGTTCTGGCCTTTGCTCTGTGCAGTCAGCGCATCCGGCAGAATGAGAGCCCAGCTGGAATCGGAATTATTGGAGGGCGGAGGGCAATGGCCCATGCATTAAACTCCCGTATAATGGATAATGAAAATGATAAAAGCTCTGGGTGTTTCACCTGTTCACCTTATGCTCCTTATATAATATACATTATAATAAAATATATATTTATATATGCTGCTTCTTCTTATGATCCTTTTCCTGGAAATCATTTTTTATTTCCACCTTATTCATTAGATATGCTGCTTATCTACATGACTTCACCCCTTCTGTTTGCTGTTTTCCATTTTGCTACAAATACATGCAAGAGGGATATTACAGTACATCAGAATGGCAGGTTCTAAATACTAGTGGCTCCTTTATATTTGTGGCAGTGTCCATCGCCCCTCTGAAAAGTGATCCCTGGTGGAACGCTTTTCAAAGGCATTTGACATGCAGCTTGGAGGTGATATGCCGCCTCCTGAATGCCTGCTTTAACCAGCACCGGGTATTATGTACTGCTGTGACTGATTAGGAAGTCACTGTTGGCACAATGGTGACGCAGGACCCTAGACAGCACTGAACACTTCTAGGTATAGGCAGACTTGTATAAAGTACTCAAAATTTCTACTTGAGTAAAAGTACAAGTGCTCGATCAAAAAGTGACTTGAGTAGAAGTGGAAGTGCTCGCAGAAAAAGTTACTTAAAGCGGAGTTCCGGGCACAGAAATGATTTTTTGCTGAACATACCCCCGGGACAGTCAGGGCTAGCACATTCCACAATGGCTAGCCTCTGATCTGTCCCGGTTCGCACTTACCTGCAAGAAGAAATACTTACTTAGAAAATTTCTTCCACAGCGTTTCCATCTCTGTTGTGGGCAGCTGAAGCCGGCGCGGTCCTCTTCTCTGTCTTCTTCCGCGTCTTCGTGTCCCAGAATGCACTGCACCGGCCCCTCTCGTCACTTCCGGTGCGGCGCCGCATTCCTAAACAGCTTCTGGGCATGCCCAGAAGCTGTTTAGCAGGGGAATGCGGCGTCGTCCGGAAATGACGAGCGGGACCGGTGCCGTCGCATTGATTCCTGGGAGCGATGACGTTTAGCTCCCAGGAATCATCGCGAGGCAGGAAGAGACGGGGTGAGCCTCGGCGCTGGAGGAGGAAGCAGTCAAAGGTGAGTATTTACGATCTTCAATAAAAAGGTGAGTAAACAAAAAAAATAAAAATAACTATCCAATTCCTTTTCAGGTGAGGTCTACCTAGCGGAGGGGCACAAAAAAAAAAAATCGTTTTTGTGCCCGGAACTCCGCTTTAAGTAGAAGTACTAAAGTATTCTAAATTTTTTTTACTTAACCGGTTGCCGACCGCCGCACGACTATATACTGCGGCGGTCAGCCCCGGCCAGGCAGAGTGACGTATCGGTACGTGACTCGCCTGTCACTGACTTGCGAGCCTATCGCGGACGGGCGCGCGCCCGCCGAGGCGCGCGCCCGCCGCGGCTCGTTCACAGGCAAGTCAGTGCGTGTGACCGGCGGACTCGATGTCCGCCGGTCACACTGCGATCGCTCCTGTGAAGGGAGAAAGACAGAGCAGCTTGTGTAAACAAGCTGCCTGTCAGTTCTCCCTGTGTAAAAGTGAAGATCTGTCCGTTCTACTATGTAGAACGGTTGATCTTTGCTTTTACACCAATAGGAATGTCCCTACACAGTTAGAATCACGCCCCTAGGACACACTTAACCCCTCCCTGTCCAATAAAGTTAACCCCTTCCCTGCCAGTGTCATTTTTGCAGTAACAGTGCATATATATAGCACTGATTACTGCAGTAATGTCACTGGTACCCCCAAAAGTGTCAAAAATGTCAGTCAAGGGTCCGATCTGTCCGCCGCAATGTCGCAGTACCGAAAAAAAATCGCAGATCGCCGCCATTACGCGTTAAAAAAAAAAACACCAAAAATGACAAAAATCTTTCCCTTTGTTAGTAAACGCGATAACTTTTGCGCAAACCAATCAAAATACGCTTTTTGCGATTTTTTTTTACCAAACATAGGTAGCATAAAACAAATTGGCCGAAAAATGTTAAAAAATTTTGATTTTTACTTTTTTTTTGGGGGAATTTCATATAAAAAAATGTGAAAAATATTGTTATTTTTGCAAAATTTACGCTCTTTTTTTGTTTATAGCGCGTGATCAAAAAATCGCACAGGTGATCAAATACTACCAAAAGAAAGCTCTGTTTGTGGGAAAAAAAGGACGTCAAATTCGTTTAGGTACATCGTCGCACGACCGCGCAATTGTCCGTTAAAGTCACGCAGTAAAAAATCGCAAAAAAACCCCTGGTCCTTTAGCAGCCAAATCCTCCGGGGCTTAAGTGGTTAAGTATTGCAAGTAATTTTTTCAAAAAATTTGCTACTTAAGTACTAAAAGTAAAAAGTACCAGTAGTTTTGAAAAAAAATTTCTACTAAAGTACTGAAAGTAGAAGTACAAGTACTGTGTTATGTAGTTATTAAAGAAAGAAGTCAAAAGTTTGAACATCATATTGTTTTTTATTATTTCAAATGATTTATTCAAATGATTAACCTGTGTTTGTTAGTAGTTTCTTGATGCACTTTAAGCGCTGTAGCAACATTTATTTGTTTGTTTCATATTTTCTTTTTATTGGAAAGATTTGGTATAGCAGCTTTTATTATACACAGCCTTTATTTTCGTATGCGCTGATTTACAAATGACATTATACACATTTTTTTGAGCTTTATGCAACTTGCCATCTACTGTTCTGGCAGTGGTAATTTTTTTAAAAGTAACGAGTAGCTATGCAGCACAAAAAAAAAATATCGGAGTAGAAGTATCGAAATCATCGAAAAAATGTAGTGAAGTAAAAGTAGAAGTAGGAGAAAAAAATTCTACTCTAGGAAAGTACAGATACCGCATTTCGGTACTTAAGTACAGTACTTAAGTAGTTCTACTTCGTTACTATACATCTCTGGGTATAGGAAGACAGCGCAGGATTTCTAGGGCTGGTAAGTATGTGTTTTGTAAAAGTCAGCAGCTGAAGTATTTTCAGACCCTGGTGAAGTTCTGCTTACAGTAACTAGGGATCGACGATTATCGGCAAAGCCGATATATGAAGGGCCGATATGAACTTTCCCCGATATATCAGAATCGGCCCCTGAGGTTACCGATATTTCGGGAAAGTGCTTGTACCGGAGTGATGCCTGCAGCTAGAGACATCACCCCGGTACCGGTGTCCATAGCCAAGTGTCGGCTGTCTTGTAATGACAACCGACGCGGCTGAGAAGCCGCTCGGCTGTCATTGCAAGGAAACGGGAGGGGACGCCCCCCCTTCCGCAGCTTGCAACCAGCCTGCACGGCCACCGAAGACCCGATCAAAGCCACATTCGGCTCTGATCGGGTCTCCATGCAAAAACCCGGAAGTGATGTCATGACATCACTTCCGGGTACTGGCGCCAGATTAAAAAAAAAATTACAGCATTCAAAATAGCCAAACTTGGCGTTTTGAATGCTTTTAAGTGCAGAGGAGGGGTTTGGGGTCTTTCAGACCCCCAGATCCCTCCACAAGAGTACCTGTCAAGAAAAAAAAATAAAAAATCATTTTTTTAAATGTACGGAAATAACGGCGCATATCGGCCGATACCGATATGCATTGGCCAAAATATCGGTATCGGCAACGAAAAACGGATATCGGTCAATCACTAACAGTAACCCCCCCTTCCCAAGTTAGACTAAAGAGAAAAAGATAAGCAGCAGACTGATAAGCTCATCTCTCTGTCACTCTGCTCTCTCTTCCTATCAGCATGCTGTTTGTACTGCAGCACAACTGATTGACTCCTTGTGCTAAGTCTCCCTCTCTCAGTTTGAGCTCTGCTGTATAGAGGCTAAATACCAAGTCAAATGTAGAAGCTTAGCATGCTTGCATTAATTAAAAAAACACATTTCATAATATATTCATGAACACAGAACTGCATTAAAGCAATAGAAAATACTTCTTTTTTTTTCTTTTTTTTTTTAAATAACAAACATGTCATACTTACCTTCTCTGTGTAATGGTTTTACACAGAGCAGCCCAGATCCTCCTCTCTTTGGGTCCCCCGCTGACGCTCCTGGCTCCTCCCTCCTGCTGGGTGCCCCCACAGCAAGCAGCTTGCTCTGGGGGCACCCAAGCATGCATGCTCCCAACCCGAGGCTCTGTGTGTCCATTTACGCACCGAGCCGCGGCTCAGCTCCGTCCCCCCTTAGTCTCCTGTAGTCTTTTGAAGAAGAGGACTGCAGTCCGACTTGAAAAATTTGATAATTTATTGGTGAATCCAAAAATCCATAATAGACAAAATTATCAGAGACAGGAGACAAAACATAGTTGACGCGTTTCACAAAATCAAATTTGCTTAATCAGAACTATGAACATGCATGTGGAGTAGCCATCTCCTGATTGACTCACCAATAACTCCCGCTGCTGCCAAAAGCCAATCAGGAGTGCAAGTCCCCGGAGAGGCAAGGCTCTCGTGGACATCGCTGGATCCAGAGGAGGCTCAGGTAAGTCTTTGGGGGGGCTCCTGCATACAGCAGGTTTGAAGGTAAAAAAAACTTGTGCCTTTACAACCACTTTAATCTTATAAAGCCTTATATCTACCTGGAGGTCAGCTTAAAAAATAGAGATCAAAAAGTAATTTGGATTTATTCTACATCATGCACTTTTGGAACAAATATAATGTTCAGTGGAGTTCTTCTTTAATTCAGCTATGTGATATACACAAGGAAGACTTCATGGGTCTCCGTTTCCTTTCAGGCGCTGTCCTTTGATTTGCACCAGAGACTTTCTGACAGCGAGAATACTGCTTCTGCGGTGAGTATAGGATATGACAGGAGGAATGCTCTGATTTAATGCTAATCCTATTTCTTTGCAGTAAAATGCAGGCTGAGGAATAATTATACAGCGGCCCTGATGTCATTTGTAGAATTTCTCTCTTAGGCTGCAAATGCACCAGTTTTCTGTGACATTTTAGTGAAATGAAGATGTCACAACCGGTTTAGCTTATGTCACTATTTATTTCCTAGGACACTTACTGCCTGCAGGCTTTGTTCGGATAGTCAGCTCTGCCTAGGGATTACATTAGATATTTCAGCCAGTCTCTTCCACACTGCACCACTGATCTTCAGATATGGCTGTCATGTTCTTAAATGCTTTCTAAAGTGTCTGCCGCAATGGCAGAATGGATTAACAAGCTACTTCGCCCCAGAATTATGTATTTTAAAGGGAACTTGAGAGTAAAGATAGGGGGGCACTTCCATGGCAGTCTTGTTTTTTTGGTGATTTAGCCAGAATATAGATTTAGATTTTGGACCTTTAAAGGGAATCTTTAAAAACGAATGATTTGGGTTTTAAATTTGTGTCTAATGTGATGTTTTCCACATACACCGATCAGTCATAACATTACAATTGAAACCACATTCACATTGATCCGACTTGTCAGGCGACTTGTCAGCCTGACAAGTCGCGGTCCGTCACGCTCCCATTGTGTAGTACAGGACCGGTTCTAATAGGAGCAATACAAGTCGCTCCGACTTAGAAAAAGGGTCCTGTACTACTTCGGGGCGACCTGGAGGCGACTTGCATAGACATTCATTATATGCAAAGACGGAGCGATGTAATGTGAACGGAGACTTACAGGTAAAGTGAAAAACATTATATTATCTCTTAAAATGGCATCTGAAAGTGGGTGAGATATATTAGGCAGCAAGTAAACATGTTGTTCTTGAAGTTAATGTGTTGAAAGCAGAAAAAATGGGCAAGCATAAGGACTTGAACGACCTTGCCAAGGGCCAAATTGTAATGGCTGGACGACCAGGTCAGAGTATCTCCAAAACTGCATCAATGGGCAGCCAAGACCTTAAGATGCATGTGAGAAATGAAGGCTGGACCATGTATTTTAATCCAATAGAAGAGCTACTGTAGCCTAAATTGCTTTTAAAATTAATGCTAGCTCTAACAGAAAGGTGACTTGCAGTTTTTTGCATATGGGGCTGCGTAGTCGGGGAAGGGTGCCCATGCTGGCCCATGTTCACAGCCAAAAGTGCCTACAGTGGGCACAAAAGCATCAGAACTGGACCACAGAGCAATGGAAGAAGGTGGCCTGGTCTGGTGAATTCAAAAATAATTTGAGTAACACAACAATAAGTTTGAGGCCTCCAAATTCTCCAGAACTCAATCCAATCGAGCATCTGTGGGAGGTGCTGGAAAAAGAAGGTTCTACCTCACAGATTAAGTGATACTTAAGTCTTCTATACCAAACATGTTATACTTAACCGCTCTGTACAGTTGGTTTTGCACAGAGCAGCCCGGATCCTCCTCTTCTCGGGTCCCTATTTGGTGCTTATGGCCCCTCCCTCCTGCTGAGTGCCCACACAGCAAGCAGCTTGCTATGAGGGCACCCAAGCTAAACCGCAGCTCCGTGTGTCCATTCAGACACAGATCTGTGACTAGGCCCTGCCCTCTCCCTATTGGCTCACTGAGTTTGATTGACAGCAGCGGGTGCCAATGGCACTCGCTACTGTGTCTCAGCCAATCAGCATGGAGAGTTCCAGACAGCTGAGTCGTGCAACATCGCTGGATAGAGATGGGGCTTAGGTAAATGTTAGAGGGGCTGAGGGGGGCTGCTACACACAGAAGGTTTTTTCATCACCCAGGTACAACCACTTCTTCGAGTCGTCTCAGAAGCCGCTCAGGAGTCCCCCCACCTTCCCCTGCTCTGCCTGGGTCTCCTGTCCGCCGGCTGGTTAGCGTTCCGAACAAAGCCGGATTCGATCATGTAACCCGGAAGCGACGTCAAAAATCCAGAGTTTGGCGTTTTGAAAATTTTGTGCAGTGGAGGGGTCTGGGGTCTTTTAGACCCCAGATCCCTCCATAAAGAGTACCTGTCACTGCCTATTACTGTCACAAGGAATGGTTACATTTTTAAAAAAAAAAACTGTTTAAAATAAAATAAATAGAAATTATTTTATTTTAAAAATTATTTTAAAATTGTTTTTTAAAGCACCCCCGTCCTCGTAAGTCCTCATAAAACGCATACGTAGTCGCGCCCGCAAATGTAAAAAGTGTTTAAATCACACATGTGAGGTATCGCCGCGATAGTCAGAGGGAGAGAAATAATAAATAAAAAATTGCGTTTGAAAGACCGCTGCGCTAATACAGTGTGACAAAAAATATTACAACAACCGCCATTTTTTTTCTTAATATATATATATATAATGTTTGGGGGTTCTAAGTAACAAATACTGATTTTAAAGTGATTGTAAAGGTTTTTTTTTTTTCTTTTTAAATAACAAACATGTTATACGTAAGCTGCAAACACACTATACAACTTTTGTTGTTTGATTTCCTTTAGATTTACCTTCAACTATGTAGTTCAAGAGCCTGCCTGATTGCATACAAATTTAAAGTGTTTAGGTTTGACCTCATATTATATGGTTTTGTTAAATCTAAAGAAACAATTCTAAAGAAAATTGTATTGTGTATCCAGCTTTACCTGCTCTGAGCAAGGGTTTTGCAAAGAGCAGCCCCGATCCTCCTCTTCTGCGGTTCCCATGTGGGCGCGCTCCCGAGTCCCGCTGCTGTGTCCTTTGACACAGACAGCAGGAATTGGCCCTTCCCCCCGCTCTCGTGTCACTGGATTTGATTGACAGCAGCGGGAGCCAATGGCTCCTGCTGCTATCAGTCTACCCAATGTCTATCCAATAAGGACCTGAGACAGGGGCTGGAGCTGCTGGGCTCATGCTCATCACTGGAACCTTCAGGTTCAGGTAAGACTAAAGAGGGGTCTGGGGGGAGGCTGCAACCAAGAAGGTTTTTCAACCTTAAACACTTAAGCCCCGGAAGATTTTACCCCCTTCCTGACCAGGGCCTATTTTGCGATTCGGCACTGCGTGACTTTAACGGTCAATTGCGCAGTCGTGCGACGCTGTACCTAAACAAATTTGACGTCCTTTTTTTCCCACAAACAGAGCTTTCTTTTGGTGGTATTTGATCACCTATGCGATTTTTACTTTTTGCGCTATAAACAAAAAAAAAGCATAAATTTTGCAAAAATAACAATATTTTTCACATTTTTTTATAAGAAATTCCCAAAAACAAAAAATGTAAAAATCAAAATTTTCTAACATTTTAGGTCAATTTGTTTTATGCTACATATGTTTGGTAAAAAAAACGCAAAAAGCGTATTTTGATTGGTTTGCACAAAAGTTATTGCGTTTACTAACTAAGGGAAAGATTTTTGTCATTTTTGTTTTTTCTTTTAACGCGTAATGGCAGCGATCTGCGATTTTTTTGCGGTACTGCGACATTGCGGCGGACAGATCGGACCCTTGACTGACATTTTTGACACTTTTGGGGTTACCAGTGACATTACTACAGTAATTAGTGCTATACATATGCACTGTTACTGTAAAATGACACTGGCAGTGAAGGGGTTAACTTTTTTGAGAGGGAGGGGTTATGTGTGTCCCTAGGGGCGTGATTCTAACTGTGATTGGCTGTGGCTTGAGGTGTATGAACAGTGATCAACGGTCCTACATAGCAGAACCGTATGATCACCATTCATACACTGGGGAGAATGACAGGCGGCTTGTTTACATTAGTCGCCTGCCTTTCTCCTGCTCTAACGGACGATCACGAGTGACACATGCGCGGGGGATCCGTGACCACGTGGGAGCGGGAGCGCGCCTCCTTCGGTGCGTGCTCGCTCCCTAGACCCTCACAGGCTAGCGGTTAATACATGGAATGCATTACGGTTAAAAAACTTGAGACTTTACAACTCCTTTAACTTGTAAACAACATGTGTCAGAAATAGGCTTGGTCCTTAAGTGGTTACAGAACCTGCTACTGGCGGCTTGGTGCCAGATGCCACAGTATACCTGCAGAAGTCTAATGGAGTCCATGCCTCAACAGATTATGGTGGGTGGTCATAATGTTATGGCTGATCCGTGTATGGCTTGGAAACATTGCACCTCTATGTGATCAATGTAGAATGTCCCCAATAAATTGGACTTCTCTGAAGAATTAAGGAGTTGTTGAGTAAGTTCTGGCAACATATTTTATCTATATCCTATTTAGCCACAATGCAAATCTTTGCAGCACACTACCATGAATGTTCTGATTTAATATGATGTTTAATTGGAATATAATAACTATAGCATGGCTGCAGTATAGACTCTCATATAGAGAGTACCTGTCTGAAAGCAAATACCAATGCCCTTTGATCTTTGTTTATAAAGTCTATAATGTATGTAAATCAGACGCACTCAAATGTAAATGTTTGTTTCCAAAAAAAAAAAAGGATTTTATAAAACTGGTAAAAAAGATAAAAAAAATCAATTAAAAAAACGTTAAGCTTATCTAAACCCAAAAACAAACATTTTATATTTGCAGCTTACCAGTCCTTACATTTGGTGGCTTCTTTAGTGTTAGTTTTAGTCCCTTTTCACACTTGTGCAACTTGTCCTGCAACTTGGGAATGCAAAGTCGCATGACAAGTCATAACCCATGATTTCCAATGAGTACCATTCATATCTGTGAGACTCCAAGTCACAGCGACTTCAAAGTAGTCCCTGCACTACTTTGGTCCGACTTTGATGCAACTTGAGGTCCATAGACCTCAAGATTGCAAAGACATTGCTTCAAGTCCAGTCAAAGTTGCATCAAAATCGCTGCAAAATCGTGTTAAAGCTGCTACAAAGTTGCGTGACTTTCAGCTTGCACAAATGTGCTTTTTTTCCTTTAGTTTCACCTGATCAGTAAATCTGTTATTTTTTTTTTAGATTCCTTTAGGGTCCTTTCACACGGCCGCTCCGTGTGTCCGCAAATCATCCAAACCGTTTGCGGATGATTTGCGGACATAATGTAACTGAATGGCACTGCGGGTGTCAGCGGAATACCATCCGCTGACACCCGATTTTCCTCCTGTCAGTTCTGTTCCGTTTTTACGAATGGAACAGAACCCCATTTTTCCTTCCGTGTAAAAAACGGAAAGGAAGGAAAATCGGATGTCAGCGGTGTCATCCGCTGACATCCGCAGTGCCATATACTTACATTATGTCCGTATATCATCCGCAAACGGATGGGATGATATGCGGGCACACGGAGCCGATGACAGAAATGTCATCCGCTCCGTGGAAAAAAAAAAAAAAGTCCCGCAGCGGACCTTTCACACAGAGCGGCCGTGTGAAAGGAGCCTTAACAGACCAGAATGTCCAACAAAAGTAGCAGTTAGGGGGCTGAGGCAAACCCCTTACCACTGACAGGGGTGCTTACAAGGGTTGGTTTTTATTTATTTATTTAAAACCTTTGTCCTAAAAAGGAAAAAACTGTAGCTGTAAGTCCCTGTTCACACCTGAGCGTATTTCAGCTCGTAAAACGCTCATCTCAGAAGTCTCAAAACGCCCAACAAGCAAAATCCCATTCATTTCAGTGGCCCCTGTTCACATATGAGTGTTTTGTCTCCAGAAGAAAAACACCTGAAGCTCAAAAAAGTATATGAGCTTCTTTTTTGGCTGATTACAGGCGTTTTTGTTAGATGTCAATGCCTGCTTCCAAACACCTGCAAAAAACGCCTGAAAAAAAGCCAGAAAAAACGCATGAAAAAAGCCCAAAAAAATGCCTGTAAAAAGCCCCAAAAAAACGCCTGAAAAAAAGACCAAGAAAGCACCTGAAACCGATACGCTCAGGTGTGAATGGAGCCTTACTGTTTAAAAAGTGTTGGCTGGAGTTTGGCTTTAATTTGTTAGTCACCTATGTAAATCCATCCAAAGCTACTAGTCCATCTAACACCACCTTCTCTGCAGGTTGAGAGTGATGCTGTCTACGAGTGGCTACATTGCCCCTCCATAGATAGAGTGGAGGAATTAGTGTAGCCACCCTATTACAGGAGGTGTGTTACTGTTCGGATCACCAGATGAGACTAAAAGCAAAAAAAAAAAAAAAAAACAAATGCAGCCACAACATTTAAGGATTGGTAATCTGCAATATATTAAAATGTTGATTGTTGGTTTATATACACTTTAAATTAAAATAGACCAAAGCCATTATAGTTTCATTCAATGCTGTATCTCACTTAAAATTAGAAGGTTATGTATGACGTTCCACCATTGGATGTGGTCAGCAGTTTTTTGGTTTGGCCAGTGTATGCCACCAACAGAATGAGAATGCGCACAGTACATGCTGTCAGCCATTCGACATAACTTGGTCTTAGGCACAGAGTCCTTCAAAGAGCTATTTGAATATTTATATTTGCCTGACAGTGCTACAGTCATGGTTTGTATTGAGCTATTGGGTAAACAAGGAGTATTGGTAGGTGTTCCTATACAGTATGTGTATGTATGTAGGGATATACATTACTTTGTACCCCAAAGGCACCATTAGTGCGCGCGGGAGCCGACGGTCACGGCACAGGGCTCTGAAGGAATGGCACGAGTGACGTCACTGGCTGCATATAAGGTAAATATCTCCTAAACGGTACATGTTTAGGAGATATTTACAGTACCTATACGTACAACTTACAGAGAAGGGTTTACTTCCTCTTTAAGCAAGTTGGCAACCAGTTGCAGGCCACAATGTATAGCGGGCGGATGACAGGTCCGTGTCCATTCTGCATATGCAGTGCAGACATGGACACAGCCCACTCTACTCTTTGGGAACGCCGATCTGCCCAGACAGAAGGGAAGGATTCTTTTTTTTTAACAGATTGAATTGGAGATAGGTCGGTGTAAACAGACACAAGTCCATTTTTATCTGCCGCTCCATAGAGGTGTAGGGAGGGTCTGATTGGGTCGGACTGATCATGTGAAAGGGACCTAAGGCTGCTTTCACACTGATGTGCTGTGGTTTACCCACAGCATGGATGGAGCGTAGTGCACCTATGGCTTTCCTGTGGGTTAGCTGCACTTTGCCATAGACTTCTATTATATCCTACAGGTCCTCTTTCAGAAAACGCACCAAACCTGCAGGTGATAACAGAAGTCTATGGCTCAGTGCAGGTAACACGCAGGTGCACTGCACTGCGCCTGCGGATCAGTTAGAAAGCAGCCCAGTAACCACTGCAGAACAGATATGCCCATATACACACTGTGATTTCAGTAATAAATGTATCTTTAATACTGTAACAGTCTTCCAATCAGGTATCGCCGTCTGATGCGGTCCCAGGCAGATTGCATTTGGTATCACTCTGCTTTTGACAGGAGCTGGTGCTATACAACGGGTTATGCGCCTCTGCTTCCTCTACCACCGGCTTCATTCACAACACTGATGCCCTGGGATAGAGGGTCAGCAACCCATGATCTGGGCTTGCCGACCCGCCATCCCAAAGCAGGAAGTCACAGACCACATCAGAGGGCTCCGGGGGCCACATTTGGGCCCCTGGCCACTGGTTGCGCACCCCTGAACTAGGTGAACTTGTGTTTTTTCAACCAGACTAACTATGTAACTATATAACCTCTCTGCTCCTCTCCTCAGTATCTAATCCTGGTGAGACATGAGATGAAGGT